>NC_025997.2:54097750-54169079 GCF_000442705.2 Elaeis guineensis
TCTTGTGGGTAAAATCTCTAAGAAGAAGTCAGGTTTTAAGGGTTCAAAGAAAGCACTGAACCCTGAGAGTGGCAAGATGAAGAAGAAGGAGAAGAAAGTCTCCGAACAAGGTACCTGCTTTCACTGTGATAAGGCAGGACATTGAAAAAAGAATGGCAAGTTATATCTTACAACTGTAAAGACTGGTGCAAGCGATGCATCAAAAGATATGTATGAGATACATATAATTCTGTCATTAAGCTCTTCCAAATCAAACTCTTAGGTATTGGATACCGCTTGCGATTCTTATATCTGCAAGTCATTGCAGGAGCTGTAGAATATTAAAGTACTGAAGAAGGATGAGTTCGAGCTTTATGGTACTGGAGGAGAGTCCATCCAAGCAAAGGCTGTAGGGACATATATGTTGAAGTTACCTTTTGGAAAGATCTTAGACTGTTATTATATGCCTAAGATCATTAGAAATATTATTTCTGTATCGTTGCTATTGCAACAAGATTATGAAATTAATGGAAAAAGCAATAGTTGCTCAATTTCTTTTTCTAATGAAATTCTTTATCATGGTATTGTTAATAATGGTTTTTAGTTCTATCTAATGACAATATTTTTCATATTGATAAAAATAAAAAGTGAAAGAGAAAAGATATAAATAACACTTTATTTTGGTATTGTCGACTTAGTCATATAAGTGAGACAAGGATTAACAAGTTATACAAAGAAGAGTTCTTTAATCCTTATGATTATGAATCATTAGGAACTTGTGAATCTTATCTTATGGGAAAAATGACTAAGACTCCATTTAGTGGACATGGAGAAAGAACAAGTGAGTTATTAGGACTTGTACATACTGATGTATATAGTCCTATGACAATAGAAGCCAGAAAAAAATACTTTTATTTTATAATGTTTACTGATGATTTATCTAGATTTGGATATGTGTATCTTATATAACATAAATCCAAAGCCTTTGATAAATTTAAAGAGTATCAAAGTATGGTTGAGAAACAAACTAAAAAAAGTATTAAAATTTTTTGATCTGATCGAGGAGGAGAATACTTATCCAATGAGTTTCTAGATCATCTTAAAAAAAATAAAATTCTCTCTGAATGGATCCCTCCCTATACACCACAACTAAATAGTGTAGCAAAAAGGAGGAATCACACTTTATTAGATATGGTGCAGTCCATGATGTGCCTTACAGATTTATCTATTTTCTTTTGGGGATATGTCCTAGAAACTGCTGTCTATATCCTAAATAGAGTACTTTCAAAATCTGTGCCAAGTACTCCATATGAGATATGGAGAGGATCAAAGTCTAATCTTAAGTATCTTAAGATATGGGCTGTCCAGCATATGTTAAAAAAAATTTTGGACATAAGCTGGGTGCTAGGATAGATAAATATTTATTTGTAGGTTATTCTAAGAAAGTATAGAATATCTCTTTTACCATCCTACTGAACAAAAGATTTTTGTCAGTAAACATGCCACTTTTATGGAAAAAGAGTTTATCCTAAAAAGAGGTAGTGGGAAGAAAATTGAACTTGGAGAAGTTCAAGACCTACAAATGCAAGCACAAGATGATCCTCAACCAGATATAACCATTAATAAAGTACAACCATAAAATATATCTCCTCTCCAAAGGTCGGATAAAGTACGAAATGCATCTATAAGGTATGGATTCGTTATTGAGAATAATAAAGCCCAAATCATTGAAAATGATGAACCTTGGATCTATACGGAGGCTATCATGAGTAGGGACTCAGACAAAGGGCTAGAGGCTATAAAATCTGAAATGGACTCCATATACTCCAACCAAGTGTGGACTTTGGTTGATGCACCAGAGGGTGTGACCCCTATTGGGTGCAAATGGGTCTATAAAAAAAAGATTGGAGCAGATGGCCAAGTTGAAACCTATAAAGCTAGATTGGTAGCTAAAGATTTCAGGCAAAAATAGGATATTGATTATGATAAAATATTTTACCTATTACCATGCTCAAATCTACAGATTATGCTTGTAATAGCAACATACTCTGATTATGAGATTTGGTAAATGGATGTAAAGACCACCTTTCTTAATGGTTATCTTGAGGAAGAAATTTACATATCTCAGCCAGAAGGATTTATCTCAAAAGAGAGAGCAAATCAGGTATGCAAGCTTAAGAAATTCATTTATGGATTCAAGCAGGCCTCAAGGAGTTGGAACATCCGCTTTGATGTTACAGTCAAAGAGTTTGACTTTATCAAAAATATAGATGAACCTTGTATATACAAGAAGACTAGTGGGAGTGCCATTATCTTCTTAGTTTTATATGTGGATGACATACTTCTTATTGGAAATAATATCTCAATATTATAATCGATCAAGATATGGCTATCAAGTAAGTTTTTCATGAAGAATTTGGGTGAAGCATCCTATATACTAGGTATAAAGATCTATAGGGATAGATCTAAGAGGATATTATGCTTGTCTCAATCTAGGTACATAGACTTAGTGCTAAAGAGGTTTAGCATGGATGGAAGTAAAAGAGGTTACTTATCCATGAGTCAAGGCATATATCTCTCTAAATGGATGTCTCTTAAAACATCGAAAGAGAGAAATAGAATGAGTTCTATTCCCTATGCTTCGACAGTAGGATCGATCATGTATGCTATGCTATGTACCAGGCCTGATGTTGCCTATGCCTTAGGCATAATTAGTAGATTTCAGACTGATTCAGGAGAGGATCATTAAAAAATAGTGAAAAATATTCTTAAGTACTTGAGAAAGATTAAAGATATTTTTCTGGTATATGAAGTATCTGATCTAAAAATAGAAGGTTATTCTAACTCTGGTTTCCAATCAGACCCTGATGATAGCAAGTCCACTTCAGGGTATGTCTTTACTCTTAATGGTGGAGCTGTTAGTTGAAAAAGTTTCAAGTAGCAGATTATAGCTGACTCAACCACTAAGGCAGAGTACATAGCTGCAAGTGAAGCCGCCAAAGAAGCTGTCTAGATGAAGAAGTTCATCACTGAATTGGGTGTCGTTCCTGAGATTGAGAATCCAGTACTACTTTATTGTGATAATACTGGAGCAGTTGCTCAAGCAAAAGAACCAAAGTCTCATCATAAATTCAAGCACATTCTAAGATGCTTCCATCTCGTTCATGAAATAATCGAAAGACAAGATGTTATCATTAAATGAGTAAAAACAAAGAACAACATAGCAGACCCATTTACTAAGACTCTACCACAGTAGCAGTTCGATTGCCACCTCGATTGTATGGGGATAAAATATAAGGGTGATTGGCTTTAGTGCAAGTAGGAGATTGAAAGAAATATGCCCTACTAGTCAATCAAAATTTATATTTTGATGGATTTTCTTTGTAATCTTCCAGACTCATGTATTGACTTTTTATAAAAAAAAAATATTTTTCATCATATACTGCATCTTACTTTTGTAATGATTATGATGAACTCTATAAATCGAGACAATGGGTTTAGGGTTATGATGAGATCATACCTATGAGATCAAAAATTCTAAAAATTCTGATTTAGAATATTCCTAGTCATAGAAGCATTGAGTAGAGGATCAATGTTCCAGATAGACTAGCACTTCCTATATATGCTCGATAGAGATGGTGGCTGATCTCATAAGCCACTTGTGTGAGATACTAATACAAGGAAGTGGGTGCTCATTAGAGAATGAATTCACTAAATTGATCCGACTTAAGAAACATCTTATAGAATTTACTTATCCATCAAAAGATATTTTCTTATAGTGGGAGTTGTGCATGTATTCCTTTGACCTGAGACTATCATAGAACCTTATATACATGAATCTATATTTTGGTTCATACTTATTCATGACTTAGTTATGTACGGGGTATTCTGGATATGGTGAAATGTGTATGGAGGTTGTGAGTAGGTCAACATGAAATTGATCACTCCTGATAAGAGGAGATCGCATTCTACTTGCTCTAATCATTTAATGATTCAGGAAGCCTTTGATCAAAGAAAAATGAAAATTAGAAAGAGTTTCTAATGTTTCATTAATCAAATCATTATTAAAGATTAAGAGAGACATGAATATGATATTGAATTTGACATCATTCTATATCCAAAGTCATATTCGGGATGCAGAGAGATCACAGGATTGAATTATACGGTAACTTTCCACTAAAAGATATTTTTGATATTTTTATTAAAATTTTGTATCTTTCAAGTAGATATGATACATTGCTAGACATCAATCTTGTCTTGTAGGTTTGATCGAATTAAAGAGTTTAATTCGATTACCAATTAGAAAGAGTTCTAATTGCTAAAATCAAATTAGCTCGATTGGATCTAGATCGGTTAGATTAAATTCTAATCAAATCAGATCAACCTGCACTTGGATCTACTGCTAGCTATATGTGGAACCCAATGGGTCACACACAAAGAGAATTAATCAGGGGTCTAATTAGATTAGATCATATTTGCAAAATAGACATGCTAGCACATGTTGCAAAAACTAGCTCCTTGTTTCAAATCAGGTTTGAAATTGATTCTAGATTGGGCTAATTAAAGCTAAATTAATTTAAATCAATTTTGGATTTGAGTTGGGTCAACCTTGGCTATATGTACCAAAAATTTGGAGACAAGAATCAGGTCCCCATGCATCAAGAATTTTTCTTGTGCATGGGTGCAGTCTTTGTGCGCAGAAACAGGTTTCGCGTCCCATGAGATGGGATGCCCCTTCCTCAAGCTTATCCAATGTTCCATGACGAAATTTTTTTTTTTGTGATTCCTAACTTAATTTTGAGTGCAAAAAATCCTTCTAAAGTTAAAACACCTACTAGTTTAATAATGGAAATTGGTTGAAGTTAGAAATCCTGTCAATCTGATCCATGCACCTGACCAAGAGTCCAACTAATGTGTCATGGCTCATCTTATTTTTAGATTTTTTCCACAACATTAGCAAGTTAGCTCCTCAATTTTGGTCTATTTGATAGACAAAAGTCATTGATGGATGGTGAAGAAAAATTATGCCATGGGAAGTTGTGCGACGCATCAGAGAATCATCGAGAAAAATATTTCAAAGAGTCCTTCTGCGCGAAGCATCTCTTGGATTTTTTTTTGATAATTGACATGTATAAAAATCTTTTAGATGGGTATGAAAATTCATCAGAGGGTATGAGATTTTCTGATGGATGCGAGATGATGCATGGAGGGAGGCGTGAATCATTCCCGAAGGCAACCCATCGCTAACTATTTAAAGGGGGCTGCATCAGAGATTTGATTCATTCAGAAAATTACTCTTATCTCTTCTTTCTTACACACTTTTTCTATTATCCAATTAGTCTCTTCCTTCTCTTGTTACAATAAATTCAAAAATAGTAAGAACAAGTTCGATTTTAGGACAAGAGTCTAGGAAGAGAATTAAAGAAGACAAAGAGAGAAGAAAGGTAGGGATAGGAAGGCTAGGAGAAGAGGAAGAGGATCTTGAGGTCCTGGTGCCCAAGAAAATTCTCAAAGAAAAAATTTTGGAGGAGAAATCATCTCAAGGAGTTAGTGTCCTAGTCATAGCCCTATGTGGATCACCATTGAAGGGCGAACACTTGGGCGCCTAATGGAAGTTCTGCCAAAATTTGGATTAAGCACTGCAGGTATTCTTTTATAGCTTGAATTTAATTTTGAATATATGTTATATATAATTATTAATCATCAAGAAGATGCTAGTTTGTGGGTTTAATAATTAAAATTTTATAATTAATTTTAATTATTAAACCCTACAAAAGAAAGGATTGAACCCCAAAGGTGGCAAGATGAAGAGGAAAGGGAAGAAAGTCTCTAGACAAGGTACCTGCTTTTACTGCAGTAAGGTAGGATACTGAAAAAAAATTGTAAGTCATATCTTGAATCTATAAAGGCTGGTGCAAGCAATGCATCAAAAGGTATGTATGAGATATATACAACTTTGTCATTAAGTTCTTCTAATTCAAACTTTTGGGTATTCAATACCGTCTGCAGTTCTCATATATGCAAATCATTACAGGGGCTGCAGAAATTAGAGTTTTGAAGAAGGATGACTTCAAACTCTACAATGTTGGAGGATAGTCCATCCAAGCAGATGCTGTTGGGACATATATCTTAAAGTTAACTTCTGAAAAGATCTTAGAGCTAGAAAACTGTTATTATATGCCAAAGATCATTAGAAATATTATTTCTATACCATTGCTATTGCAACAAGGATATGAAATAAATGAAAAGGGCAATAGTTGCTTAATTTCTTTTTCTAATGAAATTCTCTGTCATAGCATTGTGAATAATGATCTAATGATTCTATCTCTTAATGATAATATATTTCATATTAATGAAAGCAAAAAATGAAAGAGAGATGATATAAATAATACTTTACTCTGATATTATCAACTTGGTCATATGAGTGAGATAAGAATTAACAAGTTATATAAAAAAAACTTCTTTGATCCTTATGATTGTGAATCATTAGATACATGTGAATCTTATCTTATAGAAAAAATGACCAAGACTCAATTTAATGGACATGGAGAAAGGATAAATGAGTTATAAGGACTTGTACATACTGATGTATGTGGTCCTATAACAACTGAAGTCAGAGAAGGATACTCTTATTTTATTATATTTACTGATGATTTATCTAGGTTTGGGTATGTGTATCTTATGAAACACAAATCTGAAGTCTTTGATAAATTTAAAGAGTATCAAAGCATGATCGAGAAATAAACTAGAAAATATATTAAAATACTTTGATCTGATCGAGAAGGAGAATACTTATCCAGTAAATTTCTATATCATCTTAAAAAAAAAGAGATTCTCTCAGAATGGATACCTTCTTATACACCACAGTTGAATGGTGTAGCTGAAAGAAGGAATCGCACTTGTTGGTGCAAAAATCTGCTTGCGCCGGAGAAGCTGGAGTCGAGGGAGTCGCGGTCACCGTCGGGACCTGCAAAAGAAGTCTAAACCGGAGGTGGGGTTGCTCCGACAAGACCCTCCGACGCTCAAGTCAGTTCTCTGCCTCAACAAGAATGGAGTGCTCGAACGAAAATTTTAGCAGAGTTTCTAGGTAGAAAATGAGAGCTTATAGAACAACGTATCTGGGGTCCCCCTTTTATAGGTGGAGGGTGCAACAGACTGATAGCGATATTTATAACCATCTGGCAGTGGACCACTCGGGGTCAGGAGAAGTTTGTTGTGAAGAGTAGTGGAGGAGAATCGTGGCCATCACCGGGACCTGCCATGTGGAGTCTGTTGTGGGGAGTGGAGTGGCGTCCGTTGTCGCGACTTGCCAGAGGGTGGAGGAGCCGTGCGGTATCCATCGCAAGAAGTGGAGCAGAGTTAGCCATTACTGTGGTCTACCAGGGAGTGATGGAGCCGTGCGGGATCCGTCGCAGGAAGTGGAGCAGAGTCGTGGCCGTTACTGTGGTCTGCCAGGGAGTGATGGAGCCGCGCGAAATCCGTCGCAGGAAGTGGAGCAGAGTCGTGGCCGTTACTGTGGTCTGCCAGGGAGTGATGGAGCCGCACGGGATCTGTTGCAGGAGGTGGAGCAGGGTCGTGGCTGTTGCTGCGGCCTACCAGTGGGCCTAGGCCTGTCGGTCGAAGTTCGGCTGGAGTGTCTGGCGGGGAGAGGTGGTTAGCCACCCATCTGAGAGGAGCTCGGAGTCCGGCTCCCGTAGGAGTCTGGATGAAGTCTTCTTGTAGTAGGAGTTGGGGACGAGACCCGGTTCCCGTAGGAGTCTGGGTAGAGTCTTCTTGCAATTTAAGTCAGGTGCGAAGTCCGGCTCCCGTAGGAGTCCGGACGGAGCCTACCTGCAATTGCAGTTGAGGGTGAAGTCCGGCTCCTGTAGGAGTCCGGATGAAGTTTACCTGCAATTGAGATCGCGGGGGGAGTCCGTCTTCTATAGGAGTCCGGACGAAGTCTGCCTGTAGCCGAAGTTGGAGACGAGATCTGGCTCCCGTAGGAGTCCAGTTGAAGTCTACCTGCAATCAAGGTCAGTGACGAAGTCCGACTCCCGTAGGAGTCCGGACGGAGTTTACCTGTAAGTGAAGTCGTGGGCGGAGTTCGGCTCCCGTAGGAGTCCGGGCGAAGCCTTCCCGCAGTTGAGGTTGGGGACGGAGTCTGGCTCCCGTAGGAGTCCGGGCGAAGTCTGCCTGTAGCTGGAGTCGGAGATGAGATCTGGCTCCCGTAGGAGTCCAGTCGAAGTCTACCTGCAATCAAGGTCAGGGATGAGGTCCGGCTCCCGTAGGAGTCCGGACGGAGTTTACCTGTAAGTGAAGTCGTGGGCAGAGCTCGGCTCCCGTTAGAGTCCGGGCGAAGCCTTCCCATAGTTGAGGTTGGGGATGGAGTCCGGCTCCCGTAGGAGTCCAGACGAAGTCTGCCTGTAGCTGAAGTCGGAGACGAGATCTGGCTCCCGTAGGAGTCCAGTCGAAGTCTACCTGCAATCAAGGTCAGGGATGAAGTCTGGCTCCCGTAGGAGTCCAGACGGAGTTTACCTGTAAGTGAAGTCGTGGGCGGAGCTCGGCTCCTGTAGGAGTCCGAACGAAGTCTGCCCGCAGTTGAGGTTGGGGATGGAGTCTGACTCCCGTAGGAGTTCGGGCCAAGATCTGGTAGTTGTAGGAATCTACCGTTGGAGAAGTTCGACCGTCGACGGAGTCCGGAGTAGTTCGGATTGGAGTTGAACCTGGCTGGAAGAAGTCTGGAAGGGATTCGAGGAGTAGCTGATAGTCGTAGAAAGTCGGCTGTCGGTGGAGCTTAGTGAGCGCTCGGGGTGGCTTGATAGACGACTGGGGGAACTCACGTTGAAGGAGTTTGGGTGGCGCAGTGGGAGTTCGTCCGTCGGGGGAGTTCAGTCAGCACCACGGAAATTTGGCTGTTGGAGAAGTCCGGAGAGATACCATCTGTTGTCGAAAGCCGGATGAGCTTGGGAGGATCAATCCCGCTGAGAACTTCGGCTGAGGGTATTTTATACCCAACACCAGTCCCCCTACTTTCGAGTTCGAATTTCGAATGAAGAAAGTATAGAAAGATTGTCACAGCCGAAGTTGCTCCCTTGAATTCTGCACACGACCGCCCTCGAAAATCTTGGCATTTAATGCGTGCACGCTGGAGCCTTTTTCCGATTAGGGCGATCCGAAGGGTCTTTTCGGAACTCCCACCAGGATGTGATCCCAAGTGCCGCGCCATAAAAGTCCGCGAACGGTCAACCCTGGGTCGCGGTGAGTGGGACATGCGGGACACGTGGTGGGCACCGGTCGGCCTAGGGACACCTGCCACCATAACTGCGCCAGGCTCCGTTGCCTATTTAAGCCCCCACCTTTCTTCCAGGGGCTTCACGACATCTTTCTTTCTCCTGAGGGCTTAACCACTCAACCACCCCATCGGTGCCCCCTTCGACTCCGAGCATCCTTCGTGCCGATCTTTGCCATTTTCGCCGGCTCTCTGTCGTTTTCAGTCCCCAGAGTCTTTCCAAGGGATTCCCCTGCCGGGGCTTCCGCCCCGAAGGCCAATTTTAAGGCGATGCCATGGACTAAGAAGAGTGCAAGGAGGAGAACAGCAGTCTGCGAGTTCTCCGATTGTCAGACTGCCGCTGAGGGTTTCTGCCGCCTTAAATGGGGCTCAAGAGAGAATTCCTTCAACAACAGGGGTTTAATAACAGGGACAACCAGTGAAGGCATTCCGCCTGAGAACTTCGGAGTAGCCGAATGGGGCGACATCGGTAAAGGGGGAAGAGCTTTCATCACAAGCCGTGGCGGGGTCCTTGACGGCGTCGGGGCCGAGGGACCAGAAGCGGTCGGCGCCGACGGTGGGGTAGCAGAACTTGTTGCGGGGATGGTGGAAGTAGCGCATGCCGACCTTGCCGGAATACCTAGGACGGTGGTTGTCGCAGAGCACGTGGTGGTGGCGCATATCTCTGGTGCCATCGCTGCCTCCGGGGTAACCCCGGTTCTTCTTGAAACAGGTCACCGTCATCGCTGTCGTTGCCTTTGCTGCTTCCTGAATTCTATCCCATCTTTTTCCCCCTAGGGTTGGGATTTCGAAGATGGAGTGGAACGAGGCGGGGGGCGAGAGCCGAGAGGCTTATCACACATACTGGGAAATGCCGCTGGGAAGGACAGAACCGGGAAGAGAAGTCTACAGCTTGAAGTGGCCTCCGGTGTATTCCTTTCGAGTTTTGTAATAATATTTTCTTTTCTTGGCCCTCTGGGTCTTGTAACGTACATCTTGTTATCAAAAAATGAGAAGAAGATTTTGTTACCTCATCTGCACTTTGCCTCGAATTGTTGTCTGTCGAACTTCTTTCCTTTACCATCGTTATTGTTGTATTCCCTTCTCTCTATTTCTCTTCTTTTCTTCTTTTTTCCCCTTTTCTCTCTTTTTCTTTTTCGAGTGAAATTTTTCCTCCGCTCTTAGTGGGGCTACGGGAGTCCGGCTCCCGTAAGTGAAGTCGGAGCGAAGTCCGGCCCCCGTGGGAGTCCGGACGGAGTCTACCTGCAATTAAAGTCAGGGGCGAAGTCCGGCTCCCTTAGGAGTCCGGATGAAGCTTACCAGCGATCGAGGTCGAGGATGAAGCCTAGCTCCTGTGGGAGTCTGGGCAAAGCCTTCCAGCAGTTGTGGTTGGGGATGAAGTCCGGCTCCCGTAGGAGTCCGGACTAAGTCTACCTGCAATTAAAGTCAGGGGCGAAGGCCGACTCCCTTAGGAGTCCGAATGAAGCTTACCAGCGGTCGAGGTCGAGGACGAAGCCCGACTCCCGTGGGAGTCCGGGCGAAGCCTTCCAGCAGTTGTGGTTGGGGACGAAGTCTGGCTCCCGTAGGAGTCCGGACTAAGTCTGCCTGTAGCTGGAGTTGGAGACGAGATCTGGCTCCTGTAGGAGTCCGGTCGAAGTCTGTTGGGAATAGTGTCCCAAAGCCAATCGTCAGCCTGTTGACGGTTGTGCTCCTTTTTGTATTAGTACATGAATTATAAATAAATAAAAGTTATTTTGATATTTTTTCATCACAAATGTTTCATCTTCTAATGAACTCCTGTGTTGTGGTGAAGTCCTTAGGACTATTTAGACTCGACAAAGGAGGATTTGTCGCTTAGTCCTTAAACATGTTCGCGACCAAATGATACGTTGTTACCAAGGATGATAATGTTTATCGAGCATAGGTCGTTGTGTGCCATATGGGTTGGTTGTCCTCATAACCAAAGAGTGTGGAGACACTGGTATGGCATACAGGTGAGATGTAATGGTACATCTGCACTGAACGTGACCAACTCTGGAGCTATTTCTACTGTCAAGATTTGCTCCGATGGGATATGGGTATAAATGTCCCTCCGACCTGAGACCGCCACGGTGACTTACAAGCAACTCACTGCACTTAGGCACTGGACTACCTGAATTTCTAATTCAGTGACGGAAGGTTGCTGGGTGTAGTCAAGTACTTGACTTGTTGGTGCGTGTGTCAAGATGGGATTGACCACTCCAGTTTAGGAGCTGTGTACAGTCGTGTTTCAAGTTAGCAAAATCTTGGCCAGGGTAGTCCTAGTGAGGAGTCACAGGATTAATTGAATTGAGCACGATTCGGATGATATCATCAGGGTTGACAGTTTAACCCTGAGTCATCCTAAACACAGGGGTCAAAAGGGATGAATTATACGGTAACCATATTCACGTAGGTTCTGAATGTTGCGATTACGATTATTCGACCTATCCGGTCATCGGGTACCATTGCTAGATGGTCACTTCGATTAGTACAGAAATTGGTTCCTGTGCTGCCGGCTTAGGTTCGAACCTGCGGGGTCACACACATTAGAGGTTCCTTTCTGATCTGATGGCTGATTATGAGTCTTATCTATCTGGGACTCTATGATTGAGAATTAGGATTTTCTAATCATGAGTTCCACACATTTTGGGTACCGAGGTCAAAATTTTGAATTTCAAATTTTGAATTTGAAATTTGAACTCTTTGATCAGGGTTTCATATCGATGGTCTCTGATGCCTGATTGCCCATCAGATTTGGACTCAATATTTATGAGAGATTTAATTAGTGATTTAATCACTAATTAACTCAATTTGCTTGAGTAATTATTTTTGGATCAAGTCCAATTGAATTGGATTCAGTTTGGATTGACCCGATTAGGTTAAATGTTGACCTAATCGCTAAGGTGGTTTAGTCCCTGATTTGATCAGAGGTTAGGTTTAGTTAATTCCTGATTTGATTAGGATTTTATTGAGCCTAATTAAGCCTAATTATGTTGGGTTTAATCTGATCTAATTGTGCTTAACCTATTTTAAACTAGGTTGGCTCAATTTGAATCAAACCACCTTGTTTTAAATTCCCTGCGACACCCAACTTCCTTGCACCCATTTGAATTCACGAGAAGAAACTTCTCATAAAATTTTTCTCATGCAAAACCCTTCCCCACGCCCTCATTTGTGCACCATATGGATGGATAAAATAATTAGTTAGCCATTCAAATTCAAAGCATGTTTGAATTTGAATGGATAACTTATCACTTGCCCTTTCATCCTTATCCATTTTGTGCGCCACATTACTTACACGAGAAAAGGTTTCTTGTGAAACATTTTCCATGCACAAAGACCCACGCCCCTTCTCTTCTCACGCCCAAAAGGATAGGGATAAGTTGGTTTTCGTTTGAATTCAAATTTGATTTGAATTCAAATGTGTAACCTCTTGTCTTTATCCTCTCACGCGGATAAGACATGTTCGACGTTGTTTTAAAAAGAGAAGAAAGGTGGGACATGCATAGAAATTTTAGGAGACAAACTTTGGGGCGTGAGGAAGGCTTCTGCGCAAGGTGAAGGTCCAAAACCTTCCGAGAGAAAAAGAAAGAAAAGAGAGAAAATTGGGCGCAGGGTTTTTGGTGTGTACCCTAGGGTTTCTACCTAGGGTTCGGGAAGTGAGATTGGTGTGCCAGGAGTGTCGTGAGTCCACCAAATTTCAGGGAGAGATCGATCAACCTCTCAAGCAACTATGCAGATGATCCAAAGCATCCAAAAAGTTGGCACACATCGATCGAAGGAGTTCGATCAACATCTGCCATCAAAAAGGTGAAATCACGAACTAGCATTCGTGAGGAGCTGATCAGACGGGAGCTTCGTGTGGATGATCCGCAGAGGCCAGATATTTGTGTGGCTGTGACGTGATGATCAGAGCCCCCCGACGGTGATCAGATTGCGGTGATCGACTACCCGCAAAAGGTGATGTGTTCTGAACACAATACTGTAAAACGTTTACTGATTCAAATTTGAATTTCAAATTTAAATGCATGCTGTTGTATCATATTTAGATCTTAGTGTATGTTAATTAGTATTAATTAATAAGATTAATTAATAATTTTACTGTAAAATAGTAATTTTGAAAAAGTTTTAAAATTACTATTTTGCCCCTGCACTAAATTTTCGCTTCAAATGGTATCAAAGCATGGTTCTAGAATATGATATACATATGCATGCGTAGATTAAGGTGTAATCTATAAGCTTAAATTTGAAATTCAAAATTCAAAATTCGAAATTCAAAAAGATTTGAAATTTAAAATTTGAAATTTGTTAGAAGTTTCAAATTTGAAATTCAAAATTTGAAATTTAAAATTTGGTTGAAATCTCAAATTTAAAATTTGAGATTTGAAATTTGAAATTTAAAATTTGAAATTCAAAATTCAAAATTTGAAATTTAAAATTTGGTTGAAATCTCAAATTTGAAATTTGAAATTTAAAATTCAAAATTTAAAATTCAAAATTCAAAATTCAAAATTCAAAATTTAAAATTCAAAGATTGAAAATTCAAAATTTGAAATTTGGTTGAAATCTCAAATTTAAAATTTAAAATTTAAAATTTAAAATTTGAAATTTGAAATTTGAAATTCAAAATTTAAATTTTGAAATTGGTATATTTAGATATACTTGATCCAAGTAGCAAGTAATCTAATTGGGTTGGTTGCCATGGCCGTCCGGTCATAGGAGAAAAGTAGGGTTTAAAGGCCCTCTCTTCCCATTCGATGGGATCTCCTATGGCGGTAGGGGTGCCGATGCAATTATATCCCATATCGATGAAGCAGCGAAAGGACTTAATTAAAAAATTTATCATGAATGTGTTAGATTAGATCTAAAAGAAAATTTATGATTTATTTTGAGTTATTTTCTGTTATGAAATGAGCAATAGAATTGCTGTTTATGAAATGTGCTGACCCGTTTGTGAAATGAGTTAACACATTTGGTGAACAGAAAATAAAATCTTTCAAATTTGAAAATTATTTTCAAAATGCCAAACCCTGACCCATCAGCCCAAGTACTTAATTAAAAGAATTAAGTGTTGTCTAGTAGGTCTAGAATTGTGAATTAAGACCTAAGACAATT
Organism: Elaeis guineensis; assembly: GCF_000442705.2. Lineage (NCBI taxonomy): Eukaryota > Viridiplantae > Streptophyta > Magnoliopsida > Arecales > Arecaceae > Elaeis > Elaeis guineensis. The sequence continues at coordinate 54,112,113 of NC_025997.2, forward strand.
GCATAAACTTGTGGGTCAATGGGTTAGATGAATTAGGTCCATAATTGGGTTAGACCTAAGGTTAGTTTAAAAAATGGACTAAATGGAGTAATTGGTCAAATCTAATCAAAAGTTGAATTAGATTAGGTCAAGGATACTCTAGACTTAACTTCAATAGTTGTAGTTGAATGGGTCCATGTCTTTAACTAGACGAAGATGGACTTAATTCATGGCTACGCGGTGGAGCCCTATTTACTAAGTTGATCAAAATTAAAACTAATGAACCGGTTGGTGTCTAAGGTAAGTTCGGCAGTTTTGACCAGTGGTTCTTAAGCGGGAGCTACTCGCATTGATTCGATCATTGACGAGTTAATGGCAAATCCCCACCACTGATCTCACTTACCTGGCCAATCTGGTAAGTTAGATTTTGATTAGATCACTTGGTGATTAGAGCTCACCCATGTCATTAGGTAAATCAGTGTGACTGATTTAGGTGCTCCTAATGCCAGCTTTAATTAAATCTTTTTTTAATCTGACTTGGTGAAGTCAGTGGGAGGATTGAAATTGGCTGGATGATTTCTTCTCTACTATTCTTTAATAAAATCCTCAAAATTATTAGGTCCCTAAAATGATTAAGTTATAATGATAACTAAGTCATAGCCTCCCATTAAGTGAGTGATAATGAGTCCATTAGTTCAATGATCATTGGAGGCCCAAAGGCCTGGTGCTCATTGGCTAATGGAATTATTATTCATAATATGATAATTTGATTGAGTCTTTCTGATGGTGGTTAGGTTGGCCGGCCAAAGTCGGGCCTGATCATTTATTGGTCTGATTCACTAAATTAAGTCATGTTAATGGTTGGACCTAACCAGATCTTTTCAGTGGAGGCCAAAGCCTACTGATTAGGTTCTGGGGCAAAATTAATTACTAGAAGTTGTTTAGAAAACAACTGGTTAAGAACCTACCCATAGATGCACATAGGTTGACCAACCAAAGTTGGGCTCGTGTGTAGTCTGTGTGGATTCTAGTACCCATTAAGGAATTAAAGTAATTCCTCGAATTGAAGGATGAGGCTACCAGTTCGTAAAAATATTGGGAAAAACTTTAGACTAAAATCCAAGTCTTTAGTATTAATTTATGTACTAATAGAGGTCTCATTTTCCTTTAAGCAGCTATGGCCACTACCCTGTCGCTCCGATCATTATTAGATAATGACAAGCTCATGGGATCCAATTTCGATAGCTGGTATCGAAAATTGAAAATCGTCCTTGAGCATGAGCGGATCCTTTATGTAGTAACGGATCCAGCACCTGAGGAGCCAGCTCCGAACGCTAGTAAGGCGATCTGAGACACTTACTTGAAGTGGCTCAATGACCGCACCACCGTTCGATATATTATGCTGGCAGCAATGAATGACGAGTTTAGCCGAAGGTTTGAGAACGCCCAGCCACAGGAGATGCTTCAAATGTTGAATGACTCCTTTGGCACGCCTGACGACGTTGAAAGACACAAAACTAGTTGTGCCATTTTCAATGCTCGGATGAGGGATGGGGCCTCAGTCACTGATCATGTACTGTACATGATCGAGATGATTGAGCGCCTAAGCAAATTGGGCTTTCCTCTGCACGAGCAGCTCGATAAGGATGCGATCCTTAATTCCTTGCCCAAGTCCTTCCTCCCATTCCTTACTCATTTTCGAATGACAAAGCCTGCAGTAAACTACCACGGATTGTTGGGGTTGCTGCAGAACTTTGAGAAGGATCACCAACTCCATAAGGAGTCGGTGAATGTAGTGGGAGGGTCTTCTTCTCGTCGTCAACCCTTTGGGAAGGGGAAGAAGAACAAGAAGAAGAAAAATAAGAAGGTGCAATCTCATGCTGGGACAGTAGCACGGGGTCAGACCAAGAAGCGCAAGCACGACCAGAGCCAGGCGGAGTGTTTCTTTTGCAAGAAGCATGGGCATTGGAAGAGGAACTGTCCTCAATACATTGCCTCCCTGGACCCGAACAGGCCAAAGAAGAAGCAAGATAATTATATGATAACTTCTTGCAACTTTTTGATTTGTGATACTACTGCCTGGGTATTGGATACTGGAAGCCCTTATCATATTTGTAATTCGATGCAGGGTCTGCAGGTCAATAGGAGATTTGATGAAGGCGAGAGGTTCCTGAATGTTGGAGATGGAAGCAAAGTTCTAGTTCTAGCTTTAGGAATCATGAGTCTTGTAATCAATTCTCGTAATGTAATTCTGAGTGAATGTCACTATTGTCCAAGTTTTTTATTAAATATTATTTCTGTAGGCCTTTTGGCCATGTACGGTTATGATTTTTTAATAAAAGAAAATATTTGTAATATCATTTTGAATGGTGTTACAATATTTGTTGGATAATTAAATAATGGAATTTACTTACTATCACAACCTGTTAATGTGGTTCAAAAATTCAGTAAACGCTCTAGAATAGATAATGTGTCAGAAGTCTACCTTTGGCACTGTAGGCTAGGTCATATCAATAAGAACAGGATAAACAAGTTGGCTCAAGAAGAAATTCTTGAAGTTAGTGATTGTGAATCACTTCCAACCTGTGAGTCCTGTCTTCTTGAGAAGATGACCAAGTCACCTTTTACTGGAAAAGGTGAGCGAGCCAGTAAACTCTTAGGTCTAGTACATTTTGATGTATGTGGACCCATGAGCTCAAGTGCAAGAGGTGGATTTTTCTACTTCATAACCTTCACAGATGACCTATCTAGGTATGGATATGTCTATTTAATGAAGCATAAGTCGGAATCATTTGAAATGTTCAAACTATTCCTAAATGAGGTAGAAAAACAAACTGGGAAGTGTATTAAAACTCTTTGATCTGATCGAGGAGGTGAATACCTTTCCAATGAGTTTCTGACGTATCTAGGGGAGAATGGAATTCTCTCTCAGTGGACTCCTCCTGAAACACCACAGCATAATGGTGTGTCTGAAAGGAGGAATCGGACCCTGTTAGACATGGTTCGATCCATGATGGGGTTTGCTGGTCTGCCAATCTTCCTCTGGGGATATGCGCTCGAATCGGCTTGTTACCTTCTAAATAGAGTTTCGAGTAAGTCTGTAGCCAAAATGCCATATGAGATATGGATAGGACGTAAGCCAGTACTCTCGCACCTTAGGGTTTGGGGGTGTCTGGCTTATGTTAAACGTTTAATTACAGAAAAGCTTGGACCTAGGTCTGACAAGTGTAATTTTATAGGGTATCCAAAAGAGACCAAAGGGTATTATTTCTACCTTGCTGATGAGCAAAAGGTGTTTGTCAGCCTTAAGGCAATCTTTTTAGAAAAGGAGTTCCTTAGTGAAGGAACTGTTGCCTCTAAAATCGAACTTGATGAAGTTCGACAGGTGGAAAAACTGACACATGTTACTGACCCTGAACCGAATTTGATTAGATCAGATCCGGAGCCCATTGATTATGCACCCTTAAGGCGGTCTGGTAGAGTACCACATCAATCGGACAGATACTATGATTTCTTGGTCCGGGATGGTGATCCTGTCGAACTTGATAAAAACGATGAGGATCCGATCACCTACATGAATGTAATGCAGAGACCTGACTCTAAGAAATGGCTAGAGGCCATGAAATCCGAAATGAAGTCCATGAAAGTCAACGATGTGTGGACATTGGTTGACCCACCCGAAGGAGTAAAACCCATAGGGTGTAAGTGGGTCTTCAAAAGGAAGAGGGGCGCAGACGGAAAGGTGGAGACCTATAAAGCCCGTCTGGTTGCCAAGGGATATCGTCAATGTTATGGTATAGACTATGACGAGACGTTTTCTCCTATGGCAATGCTCAAATCCATTCAGATCATGCTTGCGATAGCTGTCCTTCTGGACTATGAAATCTGGCAGATGGATGTGAAGACAGCTTTCCTAAATGGAGAGCTGGACGAAGAGGTGTATATGATACAACCTGAAGGGTTCACATCCACAGATGAGTCTAAGGTGTGCAAGCTACAGAGGTCCATTTATGGACTTAAGCAGGCATCTCGAAGTTGGAACATACGTTTTGATAGGACGATCAAAATGTATGGCTTCGTTAAGAATGGAGAAGAGCCCTGTATTTATAAGTGGGCTAATGGTCCAGTAGTAGTATTTCTTGTATTGTATGTGGATGACATTCTCTTAATCGGGAATGATGTCCCTGCATTACAGGGAATAAAGATTTGGCTATCGTCACAGTTCTCCATGAAGGATCTGGGAGAAGCTTCTTACATCCTAGGGATGAGGATCTATAGGGATAGATCCAAAAAGTTGCTTGGCTTATCCCAGTCCACGTACATTGATACTATGCTGAAAAGGTTCAGCATGGAAAATTCCAAGAAAGGCTATCTACCGATAGGCCATGGAATTTCTCTCTCGAAGAGGGATTGTCCGACAACACCTCAAGAGAGAGAGCGTATGGGTAGGATTCCATATGCTTCGACAGTGGGATCTATAATGTACGCCATGACATGTACACGACCAGATGTGGCATACTCACTAGGGGTAGTGAGTAGATACCAATCTGATCCAGGAGAGAATCACTGGAAGGTTGTTAAAACCATCCTGAAGTATTTGAGAAATACTAAGGACCAGTGGCTTATATATGGTGAATCGGACTTGAGACTTATAGGGTTTACAGACTCTAGTTTCCAGTCTGATCGCGATGATAGCAAGAGTGTGTCAGGATTTATTTTTACCCTTAATGGTGGGGCTGTCTGCTGGAAGAGTTCCAAGCAGCACACTGTGGCTGATTCAGTATACGAGACGGAGTATATTGCTGCATCAGATGCTGCCAAAGAAGCGGTGTGGCTGAAGAAATTCATCATCGAGCTCGGAGTAGCACCCTCCCTTGTTGGTCCAATTCTGCTCTACTGCGACAGCTCTGGAGCCATTGCTCAGGCGAAGGAACCAAAGGCACACCAACAGACGAAGCATATTCTGCGCCGCTACCATCTCATCCGGGAGATCATGGATCGAGGTGACGTCTACCTTCAGAAGATCGACGGGAAGGAGAACCTGGCTGACCCATTCACTAAAGCCATTGCGGTGAAGGAGTTCAACGACTACAAGTCGAAGATGGGTATTAGATACTACACCGATAGGCTTTAGACCAAGTGGGAGATTGTTGGGAATAGTATCCCAAAGCCAATCATCAGCCTGTTGACGATTGTGCTCCTTTTTGTATTAGTATATGAATTATAAATAAATAAAAGTTATTTTGGTATTTTTTCATCACAAATGTTTCATCTTCTAATGAACTCCTGTGTTGTGGTGAAGTCCTTAGGACTATTTAGACTCGACAAAGAAGGATTTGTCGCTTAGTCCTTAAACATATTCGCGACCAAATGATACGTTGTTACCAAGGATGACAACGTTTATCGAGCATAGGTCGTTGTGTGCTATATGGGTTGGTTGTCCTCATAACCAAAGAGTGTGGAGACACTGGTATGGCATACAGGTGAGATGTAATGGTACATCTGCACTGAACGTGACCAACTCCGGAGCTATTTCTGCTGTCAAGATTTGCTCCGATGGGATATGGGTATAAATGTCCCTCCGACCTGAGACCGCCACGGTGACTTGCAAGCAACTCACTGCACTTAGGCACTGGACTACCTGAATTTCTAATTCAGTGACGGAAGGTTGCTGGGTGTAGTCAAGTACTTGATTTGTCGGTGCGTGTGTCAAGATGGGATTGACCACTCCAGTTTAAGAGCTGTGTACAGTCGTGTTTCAATTTAGCAAAACCTTGGCCAGGGTAGTCCTAGTGAGAAGTCATAGGATTAATTGAATTGAGCATGATTCGGATGATATCATCAGGGTTGACAGTTTAACCCTGAGTCATCCTAAACACAGGGGTCAAAAGGGATGAATTATACGGTAACCATATTCACATAGGTTCTGAATGTTGCGATTGTGATTATTCGACCTATCCGGTCGTCGGGTACCATTGCTAGATGGTCACTTCGATTAGTACAGAAATTGGTTTCTGTGCTGCCGGCTTAGGTTCGAACCTGCGGGGTCACACACATTAGAGGTTCCTTTCTGATCTGATGGCTGATTATGAGTCTTATCTATCTGGGACTCTATGATTGAGAATTAGGATTCTCTAATCATGAGTTCCACACATTTTGGGTACCGGGGTCAAAATTTTGAATTTCAAATTTTGAATTTGAAATTTGAACTCTTTGATCAGGGTTTCATATCGATGGTCTCTGATGCCTGATTGCCCATCAAATTTGGACTCAATATTTATGAGAGGTTTAATTAGTAATTTAATCACTAATTAACTCAATTTGATTGAGTAATTATTTTTGGATCAAGTCCAATTGAATTGGATTCAGTTTGGATTGACCCGATTAGGTTAAATGTTGACCTAATCGCTAAGGTGGTTTAGTCCCTGATTTGATCAGGAGTTAGGTTTAGTTAATTCCTGATTTGATTAGGATTTTATTGAGCCTAATTAAGCCTAATTATGTTGGGTTTAATCTGGTCTAATTGTGCTTAACCTATTTTAAACTAGGTTGGCTCAATTTGAATCAAACCACCTTGTTTTAAATTCCCTGCGACACCCAACTTCCTTGCACCCATTTGAATTCACGAGAAGAAACTTCTCGTGAAATTTTTCTCACGCAAAACCCTTCCCCATGCCCTCATTTGTGCGCCATATGGATGGATAAAATAATTAGTTAGCCATTCAAATTCAAAGCATGTTTGAATTTGAATGGATAACTTATCACTTGCCCTTTCATCCTTATCCATTTTGTGCGCCACATTACTTACACGAGAAAAGGTTTCTCATGAAACATTTTCCACGCACAAAGAGCCACACCCCTTCTCTTCTCACACCCAAAAGGATAGGGATAAGTTGGTTTTCATTTGAATTCAATTTGATTTGAATTCAAATGTGTAACCTCTTGTCTTTATCCTCTCACGCGGATAAGACACGTTCGACGTTGTTTTAAAAAGAGGAGAAAGGTGGGATGTGTGTAAAAATTTTAGGAGAGAAACTTTGGGGCGTGAGTAAGGCTTCTGCATAAGGTGAAGGTCCAAAACCTTCCGAGAGAAAAAGAAAGAAAAGAGAGAAAATTGGGCGCAGGGTTTTTGGTGTGTACCCTAGGGTTTCTACCTAGGGTTCGGGAAGTGAGATTGGTGTGCCACGAGTGTCGTGAGTCCACCAAATTTCAGGGAGAGATCCATCAGCCTCTCAAGCAATTGTGCAAATGATCTGGAGCATCCAAGAAGTCAGCACACATCGATCGAAGGAGTTCGATCAACATCTGCCATCAAAAGGGTGAAATCACGAACTAGCATTCGTGAGGAGCTGATCAGACGGGAGCTTCGTGTGGATGATCCACAGAGGTCAGACATTTGTGCGGCTGCGACGTGATGATCAGAGCCCCCTGACGGTGATCAGATTGTGGTGATCGACTACCCGCAAAAGGTGATGTGTTCTGAACACAGTACTGTAAAACGTTTACTGATTCAAATTTGAATTTTAAATTTAAATGCATGCTGTTGTATCATATTTAGATCCTAGTGTAGGGTTAATTAGTATTAATTAATGAGATTAATTAATAATTTCGCTGTAAAATAGTAATTTTGAAAAAGTTTTAAAATTACCATTTTGCCCCTGCACTAAATTTTCGCTTCAAAGTCTACCTGCAATTAAAGTCAGGAGCGAAGTCCGGCTCCCTTAGGAGTCCGGACGAAGCTTACCAGCGGTCGAGGTCGAGGATGAAGCCCGACTCCCGTGGGAGTCCGGGCGAAGCCTTCCAGCAGTTGAGATTGGGGATGAAGTCCGGCTCCCGTAGGAGTCCGGACGGAGTCTGCCTGTAGCTGGAGTCGAAGATGAGATCCGACTCCCGTAGGAGTCCGGATGGGTCTACCAGCGGTCAAAATTGGGGATGTAGTTCGGCTCCCATAGGAGTCCGGATGGAGTCTTCTTGTGACCAAAGTCGAGGGCGAAATCTGGCTCCCGTAGGAGTCGGGACAGTGTCTTATTGCGAAGGGGCCGCTGAGAAGGTCCCCTTTTCCTCATCTGGTCTTGCATGACCAGACCTTAATTGATGTCGGGGTGAGGTTCTTCCCATATTTCTATCGTAATAGGTTTCAGCTCTGGTTAGGACAAGGTTCTCCTCTTGTCTCTAACGTGGCTGTAGGGGCACACATGGGTGTTGCTGAACCCTTCTGCCTCCATCCGATCTGAAGAGAACCGGACCTTCAACTTTGCTCCAGTTAGGGCAAGGTTCTCCTCCTGTCCCTAACAGGGCTGTGGGGGCGCACATGGGTGTTGCTGAACCCTTCTCCCCCCATCCGGTCTGAAGAGAACCAGACCTTCGACTTTGCTCCAGTTAGGGCGAGGTTCTCCTCCTGTCCCTAACAGGGCTGTGGGGGCGCATATGGGCATTGCAGGGCCTCTCCCCCCATCCGATCTAAAGGGAATCGGGCCTTTGACTTTGCTCCAGTTAGGGCGAGGTTCTCCTCCTGTCCCTAACAGGGCTGTGGGGGCGCATATGGGCATTGCAGGGCCTCTCCCCCCATTCGATCTAAAGGGAATCGGGCCTTCGACTTTGCTCAAGTTAGGGCGAAGTTCTCCTCCTGTCCCTAACAGGGCTGTGGGGGCGCATATGGGCATTGTAGGGCCTCTCCCCCCATCCGGTCTAAAGAGAACCGGGCCTTCAACTTTGCTTAAGTTAGGGCGAGGTTCTCCTCCTGTCCCTAACAGGGCTGTGGGGGTGCATATGGGCGTTGCGGGGCCTCTCCCCCCATCCGGTCTAAAGAGAACTGGGCCTTTGACTTTGTCGAGAGGAAGTCCCCCCTGCTTCCGATATGGTTTGTTTTGATTGCCCTGTCGGTATAAGCTTGCGCCAAGGGAAGAGACATATAGATATGTAACTTTTGTTTAAAATAAAGTTATTGGTAGTACATTCATAGGTTTTTTGAGCTCCATGATCGCGGAAGGTCTGCTCCTTCGAGCTCCCTGAGGTAATAAGTTTCAGGCCAGACTATTTCTTTGACCTCATACGGGCCTTCCCAGTTTGGGGCGAGCTTCCCTCGATCTTGAGGTTGTGAGATAGCGGCTCGTCGAAGCACTAGATCTCCTACTCTAAAGACTTTATTCTTGACCTAAAAATTGTAATAGCGGGCGACCTTCTGTCTGTAGGCTGCCATTCAAACCTGAGCTGCCTCTCGCTTTTCTTCCAGCAGGTCGAGGTTGGCTTTAAGGCCTTGCGAATTTTGATGTTCGTCGAATGCCACGACTCGTGCCGACGGAAGTTTAAGCTCAATTAGGATGACGGCTTCTATTTCGAAGGCTAAAACAAAGGGGGTCTCTCCTGTGGATAGTCTTTGGGTAGTTCGATACACCCACAGCACATGATAAAGTTCATCTGCCCAGGTTCCCTTCGTCTTTTCAGGCCTCGTCTTGATCCCTTACAGCAGGGTTCTGTTAGTCACTTCAGCTTCGTCGTTCGCCTAAGGATGAGCTACTGATGTGAAGTTGTGGGAGATATTTAGATCTTCACAGAATTCAATGAATCTTGCTCCTGCGAACTGCCGCCCATTATCAGTGATTAGAGTTCTCGACAGATCGAACCTGCAAACGATTGACTTCCAAATGAAATCTTGCACTTTTGCTTCTGTGATTTTTGCTAGTGGTTCGGCTTCAACCCATTTGGTGAAGTAGTCGATCGCTACAAGGAGGAACTTCCTCTGCCCCGACGCCATGGAAAAAGGTCCAAGGATATCCATCCCTCATTGCGCGAAATGCCATGGGGCACTTAAGGGTATAAGCTCGGTGGCGGGCTGTCTCTGGATATTGGCATATCTCTGGCATCGACACACCTTCTGACATATTCAATCGAGTCATGATGCATTGTCGGCCAGTAATATCCTTGGCATAGCAACTTATGGGATAAAGATCTAGCCCCCAGATGGCTTCCGCAGATTCCTTCATGCACCTCCCACAAGGCGTAGTCAGCTTCCGAAGGCCAGAGACATTTCAAAAGGGGCAAAGAGTATGATCTCTTGTACAACTTGCCCCCATAAAGAATGTATCGGGAGGCTTGATTTCTGAGCTTCCGAGCCTCTTTTGCATCCTGGGGGAGAACTCTGTCTTTGAGATAGGTATCAGTGGGTCGATCCAGCTGGGCTCGTGGTCAATTTTCATCACGGGCCATGACTCTTCCGTACTAGGGCACTTTAGAACTTCAAAGAGAATGCCCCTGGGCAATTCGGCCGGAGCCAGCATTGCCGGCTTGGAGAGAAGGTCGGCCCTGGTATTTTCCAACCGCAGAATCTGTCTGATGTTGAAGCTGCTGAAGGCGGGGATGAGTTTCTTTACCTTTTCAAGGTATTTAGCCATGCTGTCCTCCCACACTTCGCAGCTTCCGTTGACTTGTTCCAATACTAGTTGAGAGTTGCTGTGGACCTGGAGCCGATCTATCCCTAGCTCTTTGGCGATCCTCAGTCCTGCGATCAGAGCTTCATATTCTGCTCCATTATTTGTTGTGGAGAACTCGAAGCGCAGAGCATACTCCACGACGACTCCCTCTGGACTGATCAAGATCAGGCCCGCACCTGCGCCTGACATATTAGAAGACCCGTCTATGTAGAGGGCCCAAAAGCAACCAGAGGGATCTGCCTCTTCTTTGGGGGAGCTCGATCGATATTTCGAGCCGTCAATTTCGCGTTGTTTAGGTTCGGCCTCCTCTGAAATAGTACACTCCACTATGAAATCTGCCAATATCTGGGCCTTCACTGCTGGCCTGGGTCGATAGTTGATGTCGAATTCTGTGAGCTCGATCGCCCATTTTACCATCCTCCCGGAGGCATCCGCCCGGTGCAGAACTGCCTTGATCGGTTGGTCGGTGAGCAACGTTACGGTGTGCCCTTGAAAGTAGGGTCGGAGCCTCCGGGCTGCAATCAACAAGGCGTAAGTCAGTTTTTCTAATTTGGTATACCTGATCTCGGCATCTCTCAATGCGTGACTGACATAGTAGATCGGCCATTGGACTTTTGCTTCTTCTTTGACAAGGACTGCCGCAAGGGCCAGGGGAGAGACCGTCAGGTACAAAAATAGTTCCTCTCCAGGCTCTAGTTTCGCCAACAGTGGGGGTGAGCCGAGGTAGCTCCTTAGTTCTTCGAATGCCTGCTGGCACTCAGAGGTCCAACAGAAGTTCTTCGGCTGCTTGAGAGTTTGAAAAAAGGGTAAGCACCATTCGGTTGACCTCGCGACAAAGCGATTCAGGGCCGCTACTCTCCCTGTAAGGTGCTGAACCTCTTTTATCGACCTTGGGGTGGTCATCTCCTGGATGGCATGAATTTTTTCTGGATTGGCCTCAATCCCGCACCCCGACACCATGAAGCCCAGAAACTTTCCCGAGGTCACTCCGAAAGTGCATTTAGTCGGGTTCAGCTTCATTTTATATTTTCAGAGGGCGCTGAAGGTCTCTTCGAGGTCGGCGACATGGTTCATGGAAGATTTGCTTTTTACGAGCATGTCGTCCACGTAGACCTCCATGTTACGGCCAATCTGCTTCTTGAAGATTTTGTTCACCAACCGCTGGTAAGTCGCACCTGCATTTTTTAGGCCGAAAGGCATGACCCTGTAACAGTAAAGGCCACGGTTAGTAATGAAAGCAGTCTTTTCTTCATCTTCCGGTGCCATCCTGATTTGATTATAGCTGGAGAATGCATCCATGAAGGTGAGGAGCTCATGGCCCGAGGTCGCATCCACCAATTGATCAATTCGGGGCAGGGAGTAGCTGTCCTTAGGGCAAGCTTTATTCAGCTTTTTGAAGTCTGTGCACATCCTCCACTTGCCATTTGCCTTTTTGACTAGGACGACGTTGGAAATCCAATTAGGATAATTGACTTCCCTAATGAATCCGGCCCTAAGGAGCTTGTCCACTTCCTCGGCTATCGCCTTCTGCCTCTCTGGTGCGTGACCTCAATTTTTTTTTTTCGTCGGTCGATGCTTTGGATCGACGGCCAAACGGTGCTCCATGACTTTCGTGTCAATCCCCGGCATGTCTGCTGGAACCCAAATGAAAACGTCCGTATTCTTTCATAGAAAATCGATGAGACGCATCCGCACCTCCTCCCCCAGGTTGGAGCCGATCATTGCCACATGCTCCATGTTTCCGTCATTCAGAGGGATCGGTACCAGATCTTTGATTGGGCCGCCCCTCTCTTCAGTGAGGTCGTCGCGAGCATCCAGCCCGTCAACTGGACAGGGGTTGAATTGGTCGCTTCTTTGCAAGGCTATGCTGTAGCAGTGTCTGGCCAGGGCTTGGTCTCCTCGGACCTCTCCGATCCCCTGGTTGGTGGGGAATTTCAACTTCAAATGATAGGTTAACACGATGGCTTGGAGAGCATTGAGGCCAGGTCGGTCGAGGATTGCGTTGTAGGCCAACGGTGCCTTCACCACCAGAAAATTCACCAGAGCCCTGGATTGCCTTGGATATCGACCTGCGGTCACAGTCAAAGTTATTATTCCCTCCATCGAAACAGCATCACCGGTAAACCCCACCAGAGGGGAGCTAATCGGCCTCAAATGGCCGTCAAGGATGGACATTCTCGAAAAGGCATCGTAGAATAAAATATCGATCGAACTTCCATTGTCGACGAGAATGCGGCGGACGTCGTAATTTGCTATACTCAAGAAAACTACAACCGCATCGTTATGAGGGAATTGAACTCCCTGAGCTTCTTCTTCAGTAAAGGTTATGGGTTCCTCAATTTTTTGTCGCTTGGGGGGTACGGGCAGCATGCTGGTTGCTTCCTGTCGAGATCCTCCCGAGATGGTGTTGGCGAAATCCGTCGGAGGCTGATTGTCCGACCACTCCATGCCGGCGACCATCGTCGGTGTATGTGGGGCCCGAGAAACCAGAGGCAAGACCAGAGCCTAAGACCTGGCCACGAAGGCCGTGGGTCACCGTGCGGATGCTTCATGAGAAGTCATCGGGCGAGGATCCAGTGGGGGAAGGAGGAGCGGATGTCGGAGAAGATGACCAGAGGTGGTTCCGTTGAGTGCTCCTTTAAGAACAAGGGTACTGCGAAGACACAGGCCCCTTCCTCTAGCGCCATTCCTATTGGTGAAAAAATTTGCTTACACCGGAGAAGCTGGAGTCGAGGGAGTCGCGGTCGCCGCCGGGACCTACAAAAGAAGTCTAAACCGAAGGTGGGGTTGCTCCAGCAAGACCCTCCGATGCTCAAGTCAGTTCTCTGCCTCAACAAGAATGGAGTGCTCGAATGAAAATTTTAGCAGAGTTTCTAGGTAGAAAATGAGAGCTTATAGAATAACGTATCTGGGGTCCCCCTTTTATAGGCGGAGGGTAAAACAGACTGATAGCGATGTTTATAACCGTCTGGCAGTGGACCACTCGGGGTCAGGAGAAGTTTGTTGTGAAGAGTAGTGGAGGGGAATCGTGGCCATCATCGGGACCTGCCACATGGAGTCTGTTGCAGAGAGTGGAGCGGCGTCTGTTGTCGCGACTTGCCAGAGGGTGGAGGAGCCGTGCGGTATCCATCGCAGGAAGTGGAGCAGAGTCATAGCCATTATTGTGGTCTGTCAGGGAGTGATGGAGCCGCACAGGATCCGTCGCAGGAAGTGGAGCAGAGTCGTGGCCGTTACTGTGGTCTGCCAGGGAGTGATGGAGCTGCGCCGGATCTATCGCAGGAAGTGGAGCAGAGTCGTGGCCGTTACTGTGGTCTGCCAGGGAATGATGGAGCCGCACGGGATCTGTTGCAGGAGGTGGAGCAGGGTCGTGGCTGTTGCTGCGGCCTACCAGTGGGCCTAGGCCTGTCGGCCGAAGTTCGGCTGGAGTGTCTGGTGGGGAGAGGTGGTTAGCCACCCATCTGAGAGGAGCTCGGAGTCCGACTCCCGTAGGAGTCCGGATGAAGTCTTCTTGCAGTAGGAGTTGGGGATGAGATCCGGTTCCCGTAGGAGTCTGGGTAGAGTTTTCCTGCAATTTAAGTCAGGTGCGAAGTCCGGCTCCCGTAGGAGTCCGGACGGAGCCTACCTGCAATTGTAGTTGAAGGTGAAGTCCGGCTCCCGTAGGAGTCCGGATGAAGATTACCTGCAATTGGGATCACGGGTGGAGTCCATCTTCCATAGGAGTCCGGATGAAGTCTGCCTGTAGCCGGAGTCGGAGATGAGATCTGGCTCCCGTAGGAGTCCAGTCGAAGTCTACCTGCAATCAAGGTCAGGGATGAAGTCCGACTCCCGTAGGAGTCCGGACGGAGTTTACCTGTAAGTGAAGTCGTGGGCGGAGTTCGGCTCCCGTAGGAGTCTGGGCGAAGCCTTCCCGCAGTTAAGGTTGGGGATGGAGTCTGGCTCCCATAGGAGTCCGGGCGAAGTCTACCTGTAGCTGGAGTCGGAGATGAGATCTGGCTCCCGTAGGAGTCCAGTCGAAGTCTACCTGCAATCAAGGTTAGGGACGAAGTCCGGCTCCCGTAGGAGTCCGGACGGAGTTTACCTGTAAGTGAAGTCGTGGGCGGAGCTCGGCTCCCGTAGGAGTCCGGGTGAAGCCTTCCCGCAGTTGAGGTTGGGGACGGAGTCCGGCTCCCGTAAGAGTCCGGGCGAAGTCTGCCTGTAGCTGAAGTCGGAGACGAGATCTGGCTCCCGTAGGAGTCCAGTCGAAGTCTACCTGCAATCAAGGTTAGGGATGAAGTTCGGCTCCCGTAGGAGTCCGGACGGAGTTTACCTGTAAGTGAAGTCGTGGGCAGAGCTCGGCTCCCATAGGAGTCCGGACGAAGTCTGCCCGCAGTTGAGGTTGGGGACGGAGTCCAGCTCCCGTAGGAGTTCGGGCCGAGATCTGGTAGTTGTAGGAATCTACCGTTGGACAAGTTCGGCCGTCGGTAGAGTCTGGAGTAGTTCGGATTGGAGTTGAACCTGGCTGGAAGAAGTCTGGAAGGGATTCGGGGAGCAGCTGATAGTCGTAGAAAGTCGGCTGTTAGCAGAGCTTAGTGAGTGCTCGGGGCGGCTTGATAAACGATTGGGGGAACTCACGTTGAAGGAGTTTGGGTGGCATAGTGGGAGTTCGTCCGTCGGGGGAGTTCAGTCAGCACCGCGGAAATCCGACTGTTGGAGAAGTCTGGAGAGATACCATCTGTTGTCGAAAGCCGGATGAGTCTTGGGAGGATCAATCCCACTGAGAACTTCGGCTGAGGGTATTTTATACCCAACAGCACTTTATTAGATATAGTGCGGTCTATGATGTGCCTTACAGATTTGTCTATTTTCTTTTAGAGATATACCCTAAAAATTGTTATATATATCTTGAATAGAGTACCTTCAAAATTTGTGTCAAGCACTCCATATGAGATATGGAAAGATAAAAAGCCTAATCTTAAGTATATTCAGATTTGGGGCTATCCCGCTTATGTAAAAAGAAATTTTGGATATAAGCTAAGTGCTAGGGTAAATAAATGCTTATTTGTAGATTATCCTAAAAAGAGTATGAGATACCTCTTTTACTATCCTACTGAACAAATAATTTTTGTCAGTAAGAATGCTATTTTTATGGAAAAAGAATTTATCCTAGAAAGGAGCAGTGGGAGAAAAATTGAACTTAGTAAAGTTTAAGACCTACAAATAGAAGCACAAAATTATCCTCAATCAGAAGTACCCATTGATAAGGTACAACCACAAAATATACCTCCTCTTCGAAGGTCAGATAGAGTGCGAAATACACCTCTAAGGTATGGGTTCATTATTGAGAATAATGAAGCCCACATCATTGAGAATGATGAACCTTTGACCTATCCGGAAGCTGTCATAAGTAAGGACTCAGACAAATAGCTGGAGGCTATGAAATTCGAAATGGACTCTCTATACTCCAACCAAGTATGGACTTTGGTTGATGCACCAAACAGTATGACCCCTATTGGATGCAAATGGGTCTATGAGAAAAAGATTGGAGCAGATGGCCAAGTTGAAACCTACAAAGCCAGATTGGTGGCTAAAAATTTTAGGCAAAAATAGAGTATTGATTATGATGAAACATTCTCACCTATTGTCATGCTTAAATCTATACAGATTATGCTTGCAATAGCAGCATACCATGATTATGAAATTTGACAAATGGATGTGAAGATCACCTTCCTTAATGGTTATCTTGAGGAAGTGATTTAGATGTCTCAGCCAGAAGAATTTATCTCAAGAGAGAGAGCAAATTAGATATGCAAGCTTAAGAAATCTATTTATAGATTAAAGCAGGCCTCGAGGAGTTGGAACATCCGCTTTGATATTACAGTCAAAAAATTTGGCTTCATAAAAAATGTGGATGAATCTTGTGTATATAAGAAGGCTAGTGGGAATGCCATTGTCTTCTTAATTTTGTATGTAGATGACATACTTCTCATTGAAAATGAAATCTCAATATTACAATCGATCAAGACGTGACTATCAAGTAAGATTTTCATGAAGAACTTGAGAGAAGTATCCTATATACTTAGTATAAAGATCTATAGAGATAGATCTAAGAGGATGTTAGGTTTGTCCTAGTCCAGATGCATAGACCTTGTGCTGAAAAGGTTTAGCATGGATGAGAGTAAAAGAGATTACTTACCCATGAGTCAAGGCATACATCTCTCTAAAAGGATGTCTCCTAAAACATTGGAAGAGGAAAATAGAATAAGTTCTATTCCCTATACTTTGGCAGTAGGGTTAATCATGTATGCTATGCTATATATCAGGCCTGATGTTGCCTATGCATCAGGCATAGTTAGTAGATTTCAGGTTGATCTAGATGAAGATCATTGAAAAGCAGTAAAAAATATTCTTAAATACTTGAGAAGGACTAAGGATATTTTTCTGAGATATGGAGGATCTGATCTTAAACTAGAAGGATATTCTGACTCTAGTTTCCAATCAGATCTTGATGATAGCAAGTCCACTTCAGGATATATATGTCTTTACTCTAAATGATGGAGCAAAAAGTTAGAAAAATTCTAAACAGCAGACTATGGATGGCTTAACCACTGAGGTAGAGTACATAGCTGCAAGTGAAGCCGTCAAGAAAATGAAAAAGAGTGCCCTATAAGTCAATCGCAAGTGTATTGCAATGGAACTTTTCTTTATAATTTTTCAACTCATGAAATGATATTTATTATTTGAGGTATTGATTCATCATATTAGCTGCATCTTATTATGTCTAAGATTATGATAAACCCTAAAGATTAGGATAATAATTTTAGGAGATATGAATGGGTCATGCTAGTGAGACCTAAAATCCTAAAATCCTAATCTTAAATATTCTTGATCGTAAGAGCATTGAGTCGGAGATCAATATTCCGGATAGACCGACACATCCTATGTATGCTCGATGGAGAGGATGGTAGATCTCACTAGACACTTGTGTGGGACACTAATACAAGGATGTGGGTGCTCATTTGAGAAATGAGTCTACTGAATTGACTCAATGAAAGAGAACATCTTATAGAAGTCTTACTTGCATGTCAAAGATGGTTCTCTAAGTGGGAGTTATGCAAGTGATCCTTAGACCTGAGACCATCATGAAATCTTGTGCACATGAATTCATATTTTGATTCATACTCAAACATAGCATTAAGATATGTACGGGATATTTTGGATATGGTGAAGTGTGTATAGAGGTTGTGAGTAGGTCAACATAAAATCGATCACTCCTAGTAAGAGGAGATCGCATCCTGTGTATTCTCAATCCTAGATGACTCGAGAAAAATCTTTTGGCCAAAAGTAGGAAGGAGATTAGAAAAAATTTTTAATGCTTCTTTATTGGAGTCATCATTGGTTAATTGAGAATCGATATGAATATGTGTTTGAATTTGACATGATTTCATACTCATGAACATATTTAGAGTGCAGGGATGATCGAAGGATTGAATTGCACGGTAACTTACCACTGAAGGATATATTTGATATTTTTATCAAATTTTATATCTTTTGGATAGTCATGATATATTGCTAGATGTCAATCTTGACTTGTAGATTTTTGATTGAATTAAAGAGTTTAATTCGATTGCCAATTAGAAAAGATTCTAATTGTTGAACTCGGGTTAGCTCGATTAGACCTTAATCAATTAGATTGGAATCTAATCAAATTAGGTCAACTTATATCTAAACCTATTGCTAGCTAGATGTGAAATCTAATGGGTCACACACATATAGAAATTGGCCAAGGACCCTTTTAAAAAAGATTAATTGAAATTTTGGATTCAATCAGGGTTCCAATAAGCATGCTAGCACGTGTGGAACCCTTGCTCCTTTGGAGATCAATTTGGTCTCATCCCTTACTAATTAGCTAGCCCAATTTAGTGGATATTTGGGTTAGGTCGTGCCACCTAGAAGCAATCCAAATTGGGGTAGTACATCCCATGTTAACGCCAATTATGAAGAGTCCAAGTTATGAAGGACTCTTGGTGCAAAACAGGTTCTGCGTACAAGTGTTGATGTGGGCAGAAGGAAAGAGTCCTTCTGGCATAGGATTAAGATATGTGTGGTAGCCCATATCACCCTCCATTCTCTATTTCATATCTTAAAGTATGATATGTATTTTTTCTAAAATTTTTGGGGTAGAGAAAAAATTAGAAAAAGAAGGATGTCTGGTGCGTGCGTGCAGAAGCATCACATCTCTCTGTGATTTAAAGAGTTCTTGTCCCAACCAAATGCTTTCAAATTAAAACTACTTTTTGTGATAATATTACACATTTGATAAGATATTTTTTGTGATTTTTATGGAATTTTTTCAGACTTATCTGGATGCCAAATAGATACCATAAGTTCCTCCTCACACCTGCACATATGGTGATCAGATTTTGCATGAAATGACATAAGAACACATCCATTTGTGAGAATTTTTATCCACTCATTAGGTGTTCTAGAATTAAGATTGAATCCTCTATCTACATAGATTTTTTAAGATTTTTTTTATTTGAGAAGGGATGTAAAAATATCCCTTCTCTGGTAACATGCGCAGAGCAGGGTGCTGATCAATGTATCATTGATAAGAGTTCTTCTGTTTGAAGGAACTCTTATCTCTGATGATCAGATCAGATAGGCCTCTTGGATGAGGTATGTCCCTCTCTTTTGGCATCCCTCTGGTGGCTATAAATTGGCTTGGGTGCTGGGTGTCCGATGCATTCAGATCGGGTTTTTAATTTCTCTCCGATTGCTCTCCCGTCTTTCTTACAACCTATCATAGTTTTAGGACAAGGCTTTGGGATTTAAGATAAAGCCTTATCTAATCCTAAAAAGGATTGTGACAGTCCTAAAGAAGGAGAATTAGAAGTCTAGAAGAGGTTCTGAGAGGGTAAAGTTAGGTTCTTAAAGAAACCTGATCGGTATGAGGCTAGTTGAGTTCTAGGGGCTAGAACTCTTGAAGCAGGGTGAAGAAGGAGCGTTGTCTTTGATTCAATTTTAGTATGGATCACCATTAGAGGGTGGACACTTGGATGCCTTGTGAAAATTGAGATTAGCACTATAGATATTCTTCTTATCCTAATTTATATTTATTATACTTTGATTATTATAGTCAAGGGTTTCTAGGTATTAGGGTTACCGGTGCATCAGGTGTTTCAAATAAAAGTTTTAAATACCTAGTTCTTCCACTGTACCATTGGAACCCAATAGAAATCTATCTGGATGAAGAAGTTCATCACTGAATTGGGCATTGTTCTTGAGATTGAGAATCCTGTACCACTTTACTGTGATAATACTGAAGCTGTTGCTCAAGTAAAGAAACCAAGGTCTCATCATACATCGAAGCACATTCTAAGATGCTTCCATCTCGTTCATAAAATTATCGAGAGACAAGATGTAGTTATTGAATGAGTAGATACAAAGAACAATATAGCAGACCCACTCACTAAGGCTCTACCACAACAACAGTTCGATCGCCATCTTGATTGTATGAGATAAAATATAAGGACGATTGGCTTTAGTGCAAGTGGGAGATTGAAAGGAATATGCCCTATAAGCTAATCGAAATTTGTATTTTGATGAATTTTCTTTGTAATCTTTCAGACTCATGTAATTGATACTTCATAAATATAAGGTATTTATTTTTCATCATATGCTGCATCTTACATTTAATGATGAACCCTATAAATCAAGATAATGGTTTTAGAGTTATGATGAGATCATACCTATGAGATCTAAAATTCTAGAAATTTTAAATTAGAATATTTCTAGTCATAAGAGCATTGAGTAGGAGATCAATATTTCAGATACATTGACACATCCTATGTATGCTCGATGGAGAGGGTAGCTAATCTCATAAGCCACTTGTGTGAGATACTAATACAAGGTGTTAGATTTGTGCCCTAAAAGCCAATTGTTGGCTGACACATTATGTAATTCTAGGGCTTAAAACTTATACTTGTAACTTTTCATTATCAATAAAAGGCTTTTCCATCCCAATCATATTTATGTGTCCATGATTTATCCTTAAAATTAATAAAGATAATTTTTATATATTCTTAAAGTGTTAAGAATTTGAGACATACATTAATTAGTGGTTAATTTTTAAATGCTCCTGATCAAAAGATCGTCATAAAAGATTATGATCAATCCATTCGAGATCAGTGCACGGTTCACCTCTCTTGTGGGCAGATGAGTCTTGGATCTATGGTGTAGGAACATTGAGATGAAGGTGCAGATAGTTGTTAAAGAATAACTGACACTGAGCATGACCAATACAAGAACCACATGGATGTCTACTCACTTATCAGTGGTCTTCTTGATGCTGCAGTAGTGTGAGTGATCCTTTGATCTACAGTGTCATTGACTATTTGCAGGAGGCTACTAGGTTTGACTACATATTTTTTTGGTCCCTAGCCATTCGGATCCTTGCTGTGTATATTGGCTTCAGTAGGTTCAGGTTCACTGTTTGGAGTAGGATGCACCAAAATAGAATCTATCGATCTTGATAAAAAAAAAATCCTATACGATTTGCGAGACTGAGTTCAAAAAGTCTTTGACCAAAGTAAGTGTGAATACTGAAAAAGAGTTTCTATGAGATTCACAAATGAATTCGAGTCGAACCAATCTAGCATATGACTGATGATAGGGTCTGATGAGTTCTCCATGACCTCCATCAAGTCAGGACTCATGATAAAAGGACTGAATCATATGATAACTATATCTAGGAGTTCATACTTTCATTCTACTGGGTTACCACTACATACTGCTAGGTATCACTGATGGATTGTGAGACTCATCGAGCATCATTTTTCTCAAAGGATAGAATTAAAAATATTCCAATCCATCAAAAAGAGTTTCGATGATATTGTGATGGAGATCACAATATTTCTCACTACCAGATAGAATGAAACTTATGGGGTCACACATTAAGAAATTTAATCTCAAATTTGTCAATTGAACTTAT
This sequence comes from Elaeis guineensis, assembly GCF_000442705.2. NCBI lineage: Eukaryota > Viridiplantae > Streptophyta > Magnoliopsida > Arecales > Arecaceae > Elaeis > Elaeis guineensis. The sequence goes on from NC_025997.2 coordinate 54,133,491, forward strand.
AAAGTTTCAATTGAGTTAGGATTTATTGAAATTCTATTAGATTTATGAGAACCATGCTAGCACATGGTTAAACCTAATTCTTCTCGAAACTTTGATTTGATCAAGTCCATAGCTTTGAACCTAATAATCTAAATTCATTTAGGTTTAATTAGGCTCTTAATTATAAGCCTAAGAAGATTGGATTATGTCAATAAGTTGGCAAAAATTATCCTAACATTATTTCTTCATTATCTCTTAATTATATCTAAGAGTGCATGTAGAATAGATGGAAAGATGGGAGGCGCCTACTTATCTTTTTGGCAAGACCAGGGGGTGCCAACCCCATGGATATGGCAAGAGGGGCCTGCCCCCTTCTTATGGATTGGTGTGGAGGAGAGAGAGAGGGGCCACACCCCCTCTCATATGTCAAGAAATCTCTAGGGGGTGCCAAGTGTTGGCGCCCAAAACTACGTGACTTATATTCCATAGGGTGCTCCTTGTACCTACCTAAAGGGGCTGATAATATGCCAATTGTATCTAATTTTATTAAAAAAAAATCAGATTAAAAAGATAAAAAATTTTTATAAGATAAGGATGTATCTTTTTAAGATAATTCGATTCCTTTTTTGAGTCAGGTTAGTGCCTATATAAAAAGAATATCTCTAGAGTTTCTAGGTGATAGAATTTTATGAAACCAAAAGTCTCCCTCTCCCTTCTCCACACCTTCCCTCCTCCCTCTCTTCTCTTCCACACCCAAAGGTTGGGCGTTCCACTTTCCACACACCAAGAGTAGAGGTGCTGTCCATCTATAGCGAAGAACAAGGAGAAGAAGAAGAAGGCCGTAGATCAAGGAGTTGATCTCGCAGTCTAGATCAAGGAGTTGATCTGAGTTTTAAGGTTAAGATTCTACTTTGAGAAGCAGAATCTACTATGAGGAGATCAGTTTGAGATTGATCTCGATGGATATCTGTAGAAGTCAGACACGTGTGCGGCTCGAGCATCTATGAATCCATGATCATCGGTAGCGATGAATATCTATCCATGCTAAGATATTGAGATTTGATCTCATACTTATTTTTAAATTTTAGATTATATGTTTGTTTTTCTCCTAGGCTTGGGTAGGATTAGATTTGATATTATGTATGTGGGGTTAAAGGGTTTAACCCGTTTGTTTTTCGCTGCATTCAAAAAAGTTTTGAAATATACACATATTGTGTATCCAATTTTCTAACAGTGGTATCAGAGCCACTGATTTTTGAAAATACATATGATCTGATTTTTCTATTAGATCTAAAAATTTTAATGATTTAAAATTAATCTTCTACTGATATAATGTTGTCCTGGTATAGGATTTATCTCTTATATTACAAAGATTGTCCTAGCACAAGATTGATTGATTTTAAAAATTATTTTTAAAATAATTAAATCAATCTTTTAGATCTAAAAATTAGCATATGTGATATATTTAATTTTAAGTTTAGATCTGAAATTAGAATAATTGTTGCTTCAAGAATTAATTTTGATGATCATAAATTATTTGAGAGGACTACTAATGAGTTTCTTATCTTTAGAGAATATTTTTATGATATTTCAGATAGTTCAAAATATTGAATTTGAAAAGCTCCATCAAGTGTGTCAAAATTGAAGTTTCTACAAGTTGGAGAAGTTTTTGATGCCTTTTAGAAGTGTTAAATTGATTAGAAAGTATTTGAAAGTATTCTGATGAGTTTCGGACCTTAAATACATAAAAAATTAGGTTGACACAAAATGAGACGACCCACCTGGATCATCTCCTTTCATTGGGTAGCCGGCATGCACTATTTTGGCTTGTGGCATGCAGTGGGACGATCCATATGGGATAACCCATGTAGTGAGATGACACATGTGGGATGACTCCTGAGACCCTGAGACCAAAACAGAAAGCCTATCTTCTGTCTGGCCAATTGGGGCATCCCATGGGATGTCCCATTGCTAGTGGGGCGCCCCATGGGATGTCCCATTCTGACGAGCATACATAACAGCTAGTTTTTAGTCCATTTTTGGTGTATTAATATATATTAAATGCTCTCCAATGACTCTTAACCGATACTAAGATATTATCAAGTATAAATGGTGATTATAAATGCTCTTTTAAAGTGGAAAATTACAAGTTTTCAAGCATTCAAAGCTCACATCCGTGAAAGTTCAAAAAATCCCTAAAAGAGAGGAAAGAAACATTCAATTAGCTCACTAACCACTCTTCAGCTGTAATCAACTGTGTAAATCCATTGAGGGTGTTCAGCAAAAGCTTCTTTCACTTGAGTATCATATTTTTATTGCATTTATTATGCTCATTTATGGGGTTGTTTTGCTGAAATTCCTGTACACTATTTTTCTTGATATTGTATTTTGGGTTTTGAGTTTTGGAGGGTTTCAAAACTCGAATAGGTTGATTCAAACCTAAAATCGGAGTGTTGAGGGTTGGTTTATATTTGAAAAATAAGTATTCTTACTTGGATAGCAAGGGTCAGAGTTGTCTGATGCGTTGTATTTTTGAAATCTTTTTAGTGGATTAAATTCTCAACTAAGAACTTGGAGAGTGGATGTAGGTGCAAGATTGGCACCAAACCACTATAAATCTCTTGTGTTTGTTGTGCTTGCATCTCTTTTCTTATTCTTTATGCTTTATACTTAACTACCTATCATTTGTGTTTGATTTTATTTTTATATCTAATCAATTCACTCCACTCAATATTTTAGCACGTTACTTGATTGCACTAATCTCAAAAATTTTAAAAGATCCAATTCACCCCCCTCTTGGGTTCTATATATAGGTAATAAGTGGTATTAGAGCCCGGTGCTCTAGCCCTTACTTGATTTAACCATCAAGAGCCAAAGATCAATGGCAATTCAATTTAGCACATCTCTAGTCGAGGGGCAATCCACAAATCGACCTCTACTTTTCAATAAGTCAAACTACACCTATTGGAAAGCTCGAATAAAAATTTTTATTCAAGTACTTGACTATGATATGTGGAGTATTATAATAAATAGATCTCACACACCCACTAAATTGATTGATGGTGTGTCTCTCCCTAAGCCGAAAAGTGAATGGGATGAATTTGATAAGAAAATAGCTCAGCTCAATGTTAAAGCCATTAATATCTTATATTGTGCTTTAGATGCAAATGAATTCAACCATACTTCTACTTGCAATTCAGCTAAAGAAATTTAGGATAGGTTAGAAGTTACACATGAAGGCACAAACTAAGTAAAAGAGTCTAAAATCAATGCTTGTGCACAACTATAAACTATTTAAAATGAAACCGGAAGAGTCAATAACTCAAATGTTCACCCATTTCACTGACATCATAAACGGTTTAAAAAGTCTTGATAAATATTATTCTAACAGTAATCTTATGAGAAAAGTACTCAAGTCTTTTCCAAAATCATGGGAGCCAAAGGTCACTGCAATTCAAGAAGCCAAGGATTTAAACACTGTACCTTTAGAGGAGCTACTTGAATCCCTTATGACCCATGAGCTGACCATGAAGCAACATTCTGAGGAAGAGACCAGAAGAAAGAAGACTATCACTCTCAAGTCGACAGCTCAAGAAGAAGAAGATACAGAAAAATCAAAAAATAATGAAGAAGATGAGGACTTAGCCCTAATCACCAAAAAATTCAAACATTTCATGAGGAGAAGGAGATAAGGGACCAAGAGAAGACCACCAGCTAAGGGGGAGCTGAGTAAAAAAAAAGAAAAAGAATAACCCATCATCTGTTATGAGTGCAAGAAGCTGGTCCACTTCAGATCAGAATGTCCCCAGCTAAAGAAAGGTCAAAAGAAGTTTAAAAAGAAAAAGACTATGATGGCTATGTGGAGCGATAGTGATGACTCTACCACAGATGAAGAATCTTACGAAGAAGCCAACCTGTGCCTTATGGCACATTAAAATGAGGTAACCCCGAAAACTCAAAATAAATTTTCTTATAATAAACTGCAAGAAGCTTTTCATGAATTTTTGAATGATCTAAGAAAATTAGGAATAAAAAATAAAAATCTAAAATTAAGAAACCTTAACTAAAGAAAAAGTAGTTGATAGTAAAAATAGAGAATTGAAAATAAGAAATCAATCTCTATTAAAAGAAAAAGATAAAATTTCAAGCCTAAACAAAACCCTTGTAAAAGAAAATTAAGATCCAAAGGAAGAGGTAACCAAGTTGAAACCTATAGTTGATAGATTTACATTAAGTTCAAATAAACTTCAAATGATTATTGATAGTCAAAAAACTGTATATGATAAAGTCGGACTTGACTATAACACTCTTAGAAAATAAAAATTTTTGAAAAATATTTTTGTTAATACATCCATGAGCAAATTATCAAATATTACTTGTTTTAAATATGGAAAAGTAGGACATAAAGCTTATACATGCTTATCAAATAAATTTGTTAATAGAAATATTAAGAAAATATGAATTCCAAAAGGAACCATTGTGACTAACCCAAAAGGATCCAAGTTAGCTTCGGTACCTAAGGTTAAAACTTGATTTTATGTATGCAGGTGTGTCTTGCATCCCAAGCAATAAAATAGAAGTGGTATCTTGATAGTGAATGCTCAAGATACATAACCAATGATGAATCTTAATTTATCACATTGGAAGCTAAAAATGGAGGGATGGTCACCTATGGAGATAATGGCAGAGAAAAGATCATCGACATTGGTAACATTGGTATCACTCCCTTCACTTGTATTGAAAATGTATTACTTGTAGATGGTCTCAAGCATAATCTTTTAAGTGTTAGTCAATTATGTAATAAATATTACAAAGTAGTTTTTGAATTATCTATGTGCATTGTAACTAGTCCTTTTGATGATAGCACTAGATTCATTGGATATAGGCATGGCAAAGTGTACATAGTTGATTTGGATAATCTCTCCATGCAAAACATGCAATCTCTTTTGGCCATAAATGCTAAAATCAATGAGACTAGTTGGCTTTGGCACCGTAGGCTTACACATATTAGTATGCACACACTTTCTAAAATCATTAAAAAAGATTTGATTTTTGGTTTGCCAAAAATTAATTTTGACAAAGACAAAATTTGTGATGCATGTCAACTAGGTAAACAAACAAGAATTTTCTTTAAATCTAAGAACATTGTTTCAACTTCTAAATCTTTAGAACTCCTACATATGGATTTATTTGGTCCTACAAGAATAACTAGTCTCGGAGGTAAAAGATATGGTTTTGTAATTATTGATAATTTTTCGTATTTCACTTCGGTTTTGTTTTTAGCATCTAAAGATGAAGTATTTTCAATATTTTCTAAGTTTTATCGAAAGATTTCAAATGAAAAAGATTTACCAATTATTTTAATTCATAGTGACCATGGTACTAAATTTGAAAATAAAATTTTAAAAAAATTTTATGATGAAAAAGGCATAGATTATAATTTTTCAGCACCTAGAACACCACAACAAAATAGAGTAGTAGAGAGAAAAAATAGAACCTTAGAAGAAATGGTCTGTACCATGCTATGTGAAAGCAAGCTCCCAAAGTACTTTTGGGTAGAAGTAATCAACACAACATGTTACATCTTAAACCGTACTTTAATAAGATTAATTTTAAAAAAAAACACCATATGAATTATGAAAAAGTAGAAAATCTAATATAGGATATTTTCATGTTTTTGATTACCGGTGCTTTATTTTAAATAATGGCAAAGATAGCTTAGATAAATTTGATGCTAAATTTGATGAAGCTATCTTTCTTGGCTATTCCACTTCTAGCAAAATTTTTAAAGTATTTAATAAAAAAATACTAGTAGTGGAAGAGTCAATTTATGTAGTTTTTGACGAAGCTAATGATCTTCCATCAAAGAAGAGAGAGGATGCTGATGATGCAGGTATTATAGAAGATAGAATAAAAGAGCTCACCATCAATAACTCAAATGAGCAAAATAAGGATCAATTAAAATAAAAATATGAGGATGAAAGCATCAATGATCAAAACACTCAAGAACAACCTCAGGATATAGGTAATCTTCCAAGAAAATGGAGATATATCCACAATCATCCCAAAGAATTAATTATTAGTGATCCAGCACAAGGAGTAAGAACTAGATCCTCGCTTAGAGATGTTTGTAATTATGTAGCTTTTATTTCACACCTAGAACCTAAAACAATAGATGAAGCTAAAAAAGACCATAATTGGATCATTGTCATGCAAGAAGAGCTAAATCAATTTGAAAGAAATAATGTATGGACACTTATTGCTAGACCTAAAAATTACCTCATAATAGGAACTAAATGGGTATATAAGAATAAATTAGATGAAGATGAAAATATAATCAGAAATAAAGCAAGATTAGTTGCTAAAAGATATAATTAACAAAAAAGAATTGATTTTGATAAAATATTTGCTCCTATTGCTAGACTAGAAGTCATAAGAATGCTACTTGCTTTTGCTTATTTTATAAACTTTAAATTATTTTAAATAGATGTTAAAAGTACTTTTCTAAATGATTATATTACTAAAGAAGTACATGTAGAGCAACCTCCAGGTTTTGAAAGTCATAAATTTTTAGATCATGTATTTAAGTTAAACAAAGCATTATATGGTTTAAAACAAGTTTCTAGGGCTTGGTATGAAAGATTAAGTTCTTATTAGAAAATATTTTTTTAAAAAAAAAGTTGATACAACTCTATTTATAAAAAGAAAAGATGAAAAAATTTTAGTCATACAGATATATGTTGATGATATTATATTTGGATCTACTAATGAAGATTTGTGCCAAGAATTTATCAAGCTCATATAGAGAGAGTTTGAGATAAGCATGATAGGAGAACTCACTTTCTTCCTTGAACTCCAGATCAAGCAAATGAAGGAAGGGATCTCTATCACCTAAAGTAAGTACACAAGATAACTATTAAAGAAATTTGGAATGAAGAGCTCAAAAATTGTAAGTACACCTATGATCTCTTTCTGTAAATTAGATAAAGATGAACATGGTAAGAATGTTGATTCAAAGCTCTATAGAGGCATGATATGCTCTTTATTATATCTTACTGCTAATAGACCTGATATAATGTTTAGTGTATGCATGTGTGCTAGATATCAGTCAAATCCTAAGGAATCTCATTTAATGCTATTAAGAGAATTTTTAAATACTTAAAAAGAACACAAAACCTAGGACTTTGGTTCTCAAAACAATCTTCAATATACTTAATAGGTTACTCAGATGTAGACTTTATTGGATATAGACTAGATAGGAAAAGTACTAGTAAAACTTGTCAATTTCTAGAAATGAACTGAATCTCTTGGTTTAGCAAGAAGTAAAATTTGGTAGCATTGTCTACGACCGAGGTCGAGTACATTGCAGCTGAAAGTTACTGTGCTCAAATCTTGTGGATTAAGTAACAACTCATAAATTTTGGTATTGAACTTAAAAATATCCCCATAAGATGTGAGAACACTAGTACTATTAATTTGACCAAAAATCCAATCCAACACTCTAGGTCAAAATATATTGAAATTAAACATCATTTCATAAAATAACATGTTCAAAATAATGATATAACACTTGAGTACATAAATACTGAAAAATAACTAGCTGATATTTTCACCAAAGTACTAAATAAAAATAAATTTTATAAAATTAAAAGAAAATTGGACATCTTAGATCCTTCTGCTTGAACTTCAATCATATTTTTACTCTCAAAATCTATCTAAAATCTCTTGACTTCATTATCTTAATTTTGAGAGGCATTTATTTTTTTTGAGATTTTTTTAAAATAATTAAAAAATCATCAGTGCTATTTAGAAATAATTTTGGATTTTTTTTTGTTAAAATATTCTATCAAAAATCATACCAAAATTTACCTGGACCCCTCATAATCATCTCAAGTCGATATGACCCATTTCAAATTTTTTCTCTTAAACTTTTTTCTATTTTTAAATTTTTTACCCATCACCTGATGGAGTATTGAGCTCAATTATGAAGGGTATCCAAATCGTTTTGAATGCACCTAAGCTAGGTAGACTCCTTCAGATGCCTTGTGAGGGTAGCTGCCTAGATAAGCTTCCCAGAAAAGAAATCAGACTTAGGACTATCCTAGGAAGAGAGGATGTAGAAGGTTTTTTAAAAATTGAAATCGAAGATCTGAGTGTGGAGATGAGATTGCTCCACCTCATGGTGTCTAGAATTTTCTTCTCCAAAGGGGGAAGATATTTGCTTGATGCACCATGTTGACTTTGAGACTCCCCTAAATCTGCCTTTCTTGATGATCGATGCCATGAGGGAAGCCTTGAACAGAACTAAGGCTCCCTTGCCATATGGTATGGCTCTTACAGTGATTTTTAGAGAGTCTGGAGTGAGCTTTGAGGAAGAGGTTGTTTGTAGATTGTCAAACACCGACACCTACAATGACCACTCCCTTCGACGCATGGGGTTTGTTAGAGTGGATGGCTACTGGGCCAAGGACCGTGCAGCTGCAGCTGAGGAGGAGGAGCATGCTGAGGGGGAGGGTCCACCTTCACCACCTATGCCCAGGTAGAGTCCAGTTGATTATCTTGTATCAGAGCCTGAGGCAGGACCTTCAGTCAGTGTACCCCCATCGTCGAGCCATACTGTACCATCTTTTAGTTTAAGGGATGATGATATGGGACTGTTGGCTGAGAGAGTGACAAGTATTCTATCTATTCAGTAGTAGTGGCTCTAGGATCAGGTTCTTCAGCAACTCCACCAGTTTCAACAGTATCAGAAGCAGATTCTCCAGCAAGTGCAGCAGCAACAGTATCGCCAGCCTCCACTGAGTTCTTTTTCTGATCCTTCTTCAGACTTTTCAGTCATGCCATACATATCCTCATTAATGGAGCTCTTATCTGATTTGAGTACTAGACTGGAGAGTGTGGAGGGTTTCCTACTCAGGTTCAGTGGTAGGATTTTTGACATTGAGAGGGAGATCAGACTAATTTTAGATTCACTATCGGCAAGAGCGAGCACATCTACCACCTCTTCATCTCAGTTGGATGATTTAGCTTGAGAGATAGAGAGACTCCACAGCCAGCTTCGTTCTTCACTTGAGCTGATCCGAGCAGATATCAGGGATTTCAGGGACTTCGTATCTTCTGATCTAAATGGACTTCAAATTTTAGTGAGTGGGATCTTGTTCCAGCTAGATGCCATTAGGACTCAGCTCCAGTCCAGGCCCTCTGTATCTAGTGAGCCAGTTTTTGTCTAGCCCATTACATTTTATCCTCCGACATCTTTCACTCAGATCAGACCCTTTGATCGAGGATGAGACTGATTATATTTCACTTATCTTGATCTTGAGCTCGATGCCCATTCTCACTGATTTGATCATTTTGTACTAGACTTTTTAGGTTACTTAGTTGTTATATTTTATTTTAGTAGTTGAATGTATGAGAGCTTTATGCTCATAGATATATATTATGACTCTTGTAACCTTTATTTTTGTTGTAATTAATGAAAGAGATTATCCTTTATTATTACTTTGTATGGCCCACTATTTTTGAAATGAATGAATGAATGACTGTTACATTTGGATGACTGCACACTATTACTCTGATACCTGATGTACAATCATTAAAAATCTTACTCTCTTTAATCTATTTTTTTTTTAATGATGTCAAAAGAGAGAGAAAGAGAAAGTAGTCTATCTTGAATTTTTTTTGCAATTTTTTTTGAATTTTATTCTGATATAATATAGTATTTTACTCTGATACGCCTATTTTTCACTCTGATACATCTATCTTTACTTTTATTTTGACACTTTTTAAAAAATACTCTGATACATCCATTTTTCTTGAGTGCTCTGATATCTTTATTTTTGCCTTGATACCAAAATACCTTGATACATCTATTTTTGATTTTGCAAAATGCTCTAATACCTTCTCTTTTAATTTTTACTCTGATGTTTTCATCTTTGCCTTGATATCAAAATAAGAAAAAGAGAAAGAAAGATTCTTTTTACACATATTGCTCCAATACTAAAAATAAGGAAGAGAAGAAGAAATTTCTTTTATGAACCATCTTTGCTCCAATAAAAAAAAATTTACAACTTGACCACTTTTTATATAAGAATGGGGGAGATCTTTTTTAAAATGGTCAAAATAATTACTATCATCTGTCTCATACCAGAAAGGAAAGGATTTTGTTGATTAAAAATAATCTTCAAAAAAACTCTAATACCTTCACAAATAAATTTCAACAAAATGAATCAAAATATTACAACTTGTTGAAAATATGTATCTCTTGATTTTTCATGTTTAATCTTTGGCATGTTCCTACAAGTGCTTCACAAACTCAATTCTTTGAGCTTTATGGACTTATTTTATGAACACTCAAATATTTTGTCATCATCAAAAAGGAAGAGATTGTTACTCTAAGAATTGATTTTGATGATTACAAATCATTTGAGGGAACTACTAATGAGTTTTTTATCTTTGAAGAATATTTTTGTAATGTTTCAGGTAGTCCAAAATATTGAATTTGAAAAGCTCGAACAAGTGTGTCACAATTGAAGTTTCTGCAAATTGAAAAAGTTTTTGAAGCCTTTTGGAAGTGTTGAATTGATTTGAAAGTATTTGAAAGTATTTTGATGAGTTTTGGATCTTAAATATATGAAAATTTGGGTTGGCACACAATGAAATGACCCATCTGGGTCATTCCCTTTCATTGGGTAGCCGGCACGCACTGTTTTAGCTTGTGGCACGCAATGGGATGACCCATGTAGGATGACCCCTGAGATCTTAAGATCAAAATAGAAAGTCCATCTTTTGTCTGGCTAATTGGGGTGTCCCATGGGACATTTCATTGCCAGTGGGGCACCCCATGGGACGTCCCATTCTAGTGAGCATGTATAACGGCTAGTTTTCAACTCATTTTTAGTATATTTAATGCGCATTAAACACTCTCCAATGGCTCTTAACTGATACTAAGATATTTTCAAGTATAAATAGTGATTATAAATACTCTCTTGAAGTAGAAAATCATAAGTTTTCAAGCATTCAAAGCTCACATCCATGGAAGTTCAAAAAATCTCTAAAAGAGAGGAAAGAAGCATTCAATCAGTTCACCAACCACTCTCCAGCTGTAATCAAGTGTGTAAATCTATTGAGAGTGTTCAGCAAAAGTTTCTTTCCCTTGAGTATTATATTTTTATTATATTTATTATGCTTATTTAAGGAATTGTTGTGCTGAAATTCTTGTACACTATTTTTCTTGGTATTGTGTTTTGGGTTTTGAGTTTTGGGGAGTTTCAAAACACGAATATGTTGATCCAAATCTAAAATTAAAGTATTGAGGGTTAGCTTGTATCCAAAAAATAAGTATTCTTACTTGGATAGCAAGGGTCGGAGTTGTCCAACGTATTGTATTCTTGAAATCCTTTTAGTGGATTGAATTTCCAAGTAGGGACTTGGGGAGTGGATGTAGGTGTAAGGTTGACACCAAACCACTATAAATCTCTTATGTTTATTGTACTTATATCTCTTTTCTTATTCTTTATACTTTATACTTGATTATCTATCATTTGTGTTTGATTTTATTTCATATCTAATCAATTCACTCCACTCAATACTTTAGTACATTACTTGATTGCACTAATCTCAAAAATTTTATAAAGACCCAATTCACCCCCCCCCCTCTTGGGCTCCATATCTGGACAACAATAATTAAAAGTTTATATCAAACTAATATAAGATTGTCCTAATATAAGATTTATCTCCTATATTGAAAAGATTATCCTAGTTTGATGTGAATCAATTTTTGAAAAAGATATTTTTAAAATATTTTAATCATTATTTTAGATCTAATTTTATATATATTTAATATATATAAATTTAGTTTTAGATCTAAAATTTGATGTATATATGATACATATTTAATTTAGATCTAAAATTACATATATATGATATATGACATTTGGTTTAGATCTAAAATAGTTTCAAAATCATAAGCCACTAATTGTATGTAATGAAATATAATCTAAAAATTATTTTTAGATCTAAAATTATATTGTTGCATGTAGATATGGGTTGAATAAATTAAGTCTAGTGATCAAACTATAATTAAGGTCTAATTGATTAGATCAGGTTAGAACCCGTTGTCAATTTTGAGCAGTTGATTGAACCTAATCAATGGTTGATTAGGATTAGATCAAAGGGGATCAAAATCGAGTTTAGTTATAGTTGGTCACATCAATTCATATTTTGATGTGAGTTGATTGACTCAAGATCAAATTGGCTTAGTGGTTCCGGTCTGTTTCAATAGGTTAACCTAGTCGATTCTAATCGATCAATTTAATGTCTAAAGTAAGTATTTAGATGGTGATTGTTTAATTGGTTTCATTATCTAACTTGATCAATTTTGATTGGTATCTAAGAAAAGCAACGGGGGGACCCCCACACATCTTAACTTATCTGGCCATCTTGAGAGATTCAGTTTCATGTTAGATTACTTGTTGACTCGAGTTCACCCATGCCAACTAGGCTGGTTAGACATGTTGATGTACTAATCTAAATTTAATCAGTCGGATGTCAGATCTACTAATTTAGAAGAGATCTAAACCTAAATCTCCTCATTAAATATTAAATCTAGAGGTCTTCCATCATTGTAGAGATGCAAATGCCTTTCTGGCATTGATCGTTCTCGACTAGTTATAGTGGTTCGATTGCATCGGAAAGGTACAACCACTCTATTGATATTTGATATCCTACGATAAAGATGGTTTTGGGTCCAATAACTGTTAGATGAGTGTTTCAATGATGGCTTTACGCCTGTTGGTGAACAATGGGTCTAACTTAACTAAGAAATATGCCAATAACTGTTAGGTGAGACCACAGGACTTAGAGACTAAGCCCATTGCATCTTGCTTAGTAAAGTAATAGACAAAGTGTTATCCACTTATTGGTCTATACTCACCAATAACTGTTATGTGAGGTGTGTATAAGTTAATGGAACCGCAGTACCCACTTGAAATCGATCGCGTATAGATTTTCGTTTCTTCATCTGAAGAGTGTGAGAGATTCGAAGAAATAGTGGGAGCCTTTGTTTACTTTTAAAGTCCCTAGAACAAACAATTTTATAAGTATAAATATCTAATTAGAAACTATTCTCTTTGTAGATAACCATGTCGAGTACCAACCCTTTAGCCTGTATCCTCGATACCAATAAGTTGATCGGTACTAATTACAAAGACTGGTTCTGAAATCTAAGAATTATTCTTAACTCTGAGAAACTCATCCATGTTCTTGATCCGGAAGCACCTGTGTTACCTGCTCGTCCATCTCCTGATCAATGAGCTCACTTGAGAAATGGATGGACGAAGATAACAAGGTAAAGTGCTATATTTTAGCATCCATGTCCAATGATCTTCAATGATAGTATGAAGACATGAGGACTAGCAGAGAGATGCTGACTCACCTGCAAGAGTTGTATAGTGAGCAGAGTCGCACAGCTCGCTTTGAGATCTCCCAAAGACTTTTCAGAGCAAAAATACATGATGGGAAATCTGTCAATGATCATTGTTTGATAATGATCAAAGACATCGAAGAACTTCAAAAGCTTGAGATGAACATGGACAAGGAATTGCAAGTGGATCTGATCCTCCAGTCTCTTTTTGATTTATATGGATAGTTCATCATGAACTATCATATGAATAAAATCGATGCCACTTTGCCTAAGTTATTGAATATGCTGGTAACAGCAGAGGGCACCTTGAAGAGTTCAAGGGATACAGTTTTGACTGTGGAGTGGGCTTCCTCCAAAAGAAAGTCTTCTTTTAAGAAGAAGAAAAAGCCCATGAAGAAATAGAAGAATGAGGCCAAGCCCAAGAAGTAGGTTCTTAAAAAGACCGACGATAAGGGAAAGTGTTTCCATCGCAACGTCGAAGGCCACTGAAGAAAGAACTGTCCGGCCTACCTGATGACTGTCAAGAGCAGAAAGAAGAATGGACCTTTTAAAGATATGTCTGAATTGCTCATTATTGAAACTAATCTAACAATTTTCTCTTCTTCTAGTTGGATTCTAGATTCTGGTTCAAGTGCTTATTTGTGCACTTCTATGTAGGGTCTTAAAGAAGTAAGGGGCTGAAAGAAGGTGAGATCACTCTTCGGATCAACAATGGAGCAAGGATTGCTGCTGTGGCCATCAGGACTTACCCTCTGCAATTACTGTTAAAACTTAGTTTAATTTTAAAAGATTGTTATTATGTACCTATAGTCAGTAAAAATTTGATTTCTATCTCTATACTGGCACAGAATAATTATAATTTTTATTTCAATAAAGATATGTGTTCAATTTATTTCAGAAATAAAGTTGTAGCATGTACTTTCTTGATTGACAGTCTTTACCATTTGCATACAGATGCAAGTGTAAATATTAATAAGCAAGTTATGAATGCCATAGAGTTTAAAAGACTTAGAGATAGGATTAGCCAAAAGTATCTGTGGCACCTTAGGCTAGGCCATATTGGAGAGGACAAACTGGAGAAAGATGATCTTCTTGGACTATTAACTTTCGAGTCTTATCTAGTTTGTGAATCATATCTTTAAGAAAAAATAGCCAAGCTACTCTTTATGGGATAAGGGGAAGGGCCACTGAGTTATTAGCCCTGGTACGCACTAACGTGCGTGATCCATTCGATGTACAAGCTAGGGATGGCTATGTCTACTTCATAATCTTTATCGATGATTATTCATAATATGGATTTATATATCTGATGCACCAAAAGTTTGAAGCTTTTAAAAAGTTCATAGAGTTCAGACATGAAGTAAAAAAATAGATCAAAAAATCTATAAAGGTTCTTCGATCAGATCGAGGAGGGGAATACCTTAGTGAAAAATTTCAGATCTATCTCAAGGATAATGGTATTGTCTCATAATGGATACCTCCAAAGACACCACAACTCAATGGGATATTCAAAAGAAGAAATTAGATCCTATTAGATATGGTCCGATCCATGATGAGCTTCACAGACCTTTCTGCCTTTCTCTGGAGACATGCTTTGCTTTCTATGATTCATCTTTTGAATTGAGTTTCTTCTAAATTCGTTCCTACCATGCCATATGAGTTATGGAATGGTAAGAAGCCAACTCTTGGATACCTCAAGATTTGAAGATGTCCTGCCCATGTCAAGTGACAGCAGGCGGACAAGTTAGAGGCTAGGTCCTTTAGGGCTTGCTTTATAGGGTATCTTAAAAAAATCATGGGATACTACTTCTATCTTTCTGAGGATCACAATGTGATTGTGAGCCGTCATGTCATCTTCTTGAAAAAAAAAATTATCTAAGATGGAGACAGTGGGAGGAAGATTGAGCTCGAAGAGAAAGTCTCTGAAGAGCATCGAGTCCAAGAATCTAAACCCAATAATGAGCCAGTAGATGTGATACCTCCTCTATCTCGTAAATCAAATAGGATCTCCTATCCTCCTGAAAGGTACTTAGGTATTCTTACAGAAGATCTAGAGGAAGCATGTCTTGTGGGAGATAGGGACATTAGGAA
Source organism: Elaeis guineensis (assembly GCF_000442705.2). Taxonomy (NCBI): domain Eukaryota; kingdom Viridiplantae; phylum Streptophyta; class Magnoliopsida; order Arecales; family Arecaceae; genus Elaeis; species Elaeis guineensis. The sequence goes on from NC_025997.2 coordinate 54,148,984, forward strand.
TGATCCCAAAACCTATGATGAAGCATGTTAGATATAGACTTCGAGAAATAGATGGAAGTGATGAAGTCAGAAATTGACTCCATGCATTCCAACTAGGTTTGGTCCTTAATAGATCCACCTGAAGGTATTGTACCTATTGGGTATAAATGGATTTACAAAAGAAAAATTGGGTCAGATGGCAAGGTAGAAACCTATAAGGCAAGGCTAGTTGCGAAAGATTATATTCAACATGAAGGTATTGACTATCATGAAACCTTTTCACTCATAACCATGCTGAAATCTATCCATACACTGCTTGCGATAGTAGCATTTCATGATTATAAAATTTGATAGATGGATATGAAATTTTCTTCCTAAATAGATATCTTGAAAAAAATATCTATATGGAGTAGCCTCTGGGTTTCACATCTAGTGATAGTGATCACAAGGTCTGCAAGCTGCAAAGGTCCATATATGGACTCAAGCAAGCATCTCGAAGTTGGAACACTCGCTTCAATAATGTAATCAAAATATTTGATTTCATCAAAAATGAGAAGAAGTCGTGTGTGTATAAAAAGATCAGTGGGAGCACTATCACATTCTTCGTATTGTACGTGGATGACTTCCTCTTGATTGAGAATGATATCTTTATGCTGACATTGATCAAAGTATGGTTGTCGAAAGAGTTCATCATGAAAGACTTAAAAGAAGCTTCCTACATTCTTAGTATAAAGATCTATAGAGATAGATCTAAGAGAATGATAGGACTCTCACAGCAAATATACATAGAGGAGGTACTGAAGAGGTTTAACATGAAAAACTTCAAGAGGGGTCTTTTGCCCCTTAGACATAGCATTCATCTCTCCAAGAAGATGTGTCCTGACACACCTAAGGAGATCCAGCACATGAGCAAGATCCCTTATGCATCAGCAATAGAGAGCCTCATGTATGCTATGTTATGTACACATCCTGATATAGTACTTGCCGTGAGTATCACGAGCAGATATCAGACAAATCTAGATGAAGAATACTAGATTGCTGTTAAAAATATTCTTAAGTACTTAAAAAAGACTAAGGATATGATGTTGGTCTTTGGCGAAAGATCGAAGCTGAAAATTGAGGGATACACCGATTCAAACTTTATGGTTGATGTCGATGATAGAAAGTCTACATCATGATATATCTTCTTGTGCAATGGTGGTGCGGTAGCTGAAAGAGTTCCAAACAGCCGATCATTGTAGATTCGACCATAGAAATCGTGTATATCACCGCCTCTGAAGCAGCTAAAGAAGCCTTTTGGTTCAAAAAGTTTGTTACAGAGCTGGATGTGATGCCATCAGATGCCATTGCACTATATTGCGACAACAACGATTCTATAGCCCTCGCAAAGGAGCTCAGATTTCACCAGAAGTCCAAGTACATAGAGCGACTATTTTACATCATACGTGAATACCTCAAAAAGAAGTTTGTCAAGGTACAGAGAGTCGACTCCGCATTGAATATGGTGGACCCGCTGACCAAGCCTCTCAGCCAACAGAAGATCGAAGCTCACCTTGAGAAGATGGATCTTAGGTATATGGCCAATTGGCTTTAGATCAAGTGGGAGTTTGTTAGATTTGTATCTTAGAAGCTAATTGTTGGTCGACACATTACATAATTCTAAGACTTAAAACTTGTAATTTTTCAATCAATAAAGGACTTTTCTATTCCAATCATGTTTATGTATCCGTGATCTATCCTAAAAATTAACAAAGATAATTTTTATATATTCTTAAAGTGTTAAGAATTTAAGACATATATTAATTAGTGATTAATTTCTAAATGCTCTCGATCAAAAGATCATCATGGAGGATAGTGATCAATCTATTCGAGATCGGTGCATGGTTCATCTCCCTTGTGGACAGATGAGTCTTGGGTCTGTAATATAGAGACACTGAGATGAAGGTATGGATGGTTGTTAGAGAACAACATACACTGAGCGTGACCAACACGAAAACCATATGGATATCTATTCACTCGTCAATGGTCTTCTTGATGCTGCAGTGGTGTGAGTGATCCTTTGACTTATGGTGTCATTGGCTATTTGCAACATGGCTACTGGGTTTGACTACACATTCTCTTGGTTCCTAGTCATTTGGGTCTTTGCTGTGTATGTTGGCTTCAGTAGGTTCAGATTCGCTGTTTGGAGTAAGATGCACCTAGATGAAATCTATCGATCTTGATAGAAAAGAAAAATCCTATGCAATTTGTGAGACTAAGTTCAGAAAGTCTTTAACCAAAGCAAGTGTGAATACTGAAAAAAAAATTTTATGAGATTCATAAATAAACTCGAGTCGAAATAATCTAGCATATGACTGACGATGGAGTCTGACGAGTTCTCCATGACCTACGTCAAGTCGGGACTCACGATAGAAGGATTGAATCATACGATAACTGTACCTAGAGGTTCATACTTTCATTCTACTGGGTTGTCACTACATACTACTAGGCGTCACTAGTAGATGTGAGACTCATCGGGCATCGTCTTGATGATCGATGACCCTTGAAGGGTAGAATTGAAAATATTTCAATCTATCGAAAAGAATTTTCATGATAATGTGATGAAAATCATAATATATCTTACTACCAGATAGAATGAAATCTATGGGATCACACATTAAGAGATTTAATCTCAAATTTATCAGTTGAGCTTATGAAGTTCCAATTGGGTTAGGGTTTATTGAAATCTTATTAGGTTTATGAGAACTATACTAGCATATGGTTAAACCTAACTCTTCTCGAAACTTTGATTTGATCAAGTCATAACCTTGAACCTAACCTAAATTTATTTGGATTTAATTGAGCTCTTAATTATGAGCCCAAGAGGATTGAATTATGTCAATGAGTTGGCATAAATTATCCTAACATTTTTTTTCATTATCTCCTAATTATCTCTAAGAGTGCAAGTGGAATAGATGGAAAGATGGGAGGCGCCTGCTTCTTTTTTTGGCAAGACTAGGGGGCACCAACCCCCTGGATATGGCAAGAGGGGCCCGCCCCCTTCTTGTGGATTGGCATGGAGGAGAGAGAGAGAGGGGCCACGCCCCCTCTCATATGTCAGGAAATTCCTAGGGGGTGCCAAGTGTTGGTGCCCCAAACTACCTGACTTATATTCCATGGAGCGCCCCATGTACCTACCTAAAGGGGCTGATAATATGTCAATTATATCTGGTTTTATTAGAAAAGAATCAGATTAAAAAGGTAGAAAATTTTTATGAGATAAGAATGTACCTTTTCAAGATAATTGGATTCCTCTTTTGAGTCAGGATAGTGCCTATATAAAGAGAATGTCTCTAGGATTTCTAGCTAATAGAATTTTGTGAAACCAAAAATCTCCCTCTCCCTTCTCCATGCCTCCCCTCTTCCCTCTCTTCTCTTCCATGCCCAAAGGTTGAGCGTTTCACTTTTCACGCATCAAGAGTAGAGGTGCTGTCCATCTACAATGAAGAACAAGGAGAAGAAGAAGAAGGCTATGGATCAAGGAGTTAATCTCGCAGTCTAGATCAAGAAGTTGATCTAAGTCCTAATGCTGAGATTCTACTTGGAGAAAAAAAATCTACTACAAGGAGATCAGTTCGAGATTGATCTCGGTGGATACCCATAGAGATCGGACACGTGTGCGGCTCGAGCATCTACGAACCGTGATCATAGGTAGCAGTGGATATCTATCTGTGCTAAGGTATTAAGATTTGATCTCATACTTTTTTTTTAATTTTAGATTATATTTTTGTTTTTCTCTTGGGCTTAGGTAGGATTAGATTTGATATTATGCATGTTGGGTTAAAAGGTTTAACCCGTTCATTTTTCGTTGCATTTAAAAAAGTTTTGAAATATACATATGCTACCTATCCGATTTTCTAATACTAAGATATGGGTGCTCATTAGAGAATGAGTTCATTGAATTGATCTGACTTAAAAAATATCTTATGAAATCAACTTACTTGTCAAAAGATATTTTCTTGTAGTGGGAGTTGTGCATGAATCTTTTGAGCTGAGACTACCATAGAACCTTATATATATGAATCCATATTTTAGTTCATACTCATTCATGATTTAGTTATGTATCGGGTGTTCTGGATGTGGTGGATTATGTATGGAGATTGTGTGTAGGTGAATATGGAATCGATCACTCCTAGTAAGAAGAGATCACATCCTGCTTGCTCTAATCATATGATGGTTCAAGAAGATTTTGATCAAAGCAGAATGAAAATTAGAAAGAATTTTTAATATTTTATTAGTTGAATCATCATTATAAAATTAAAAAATATAAATATGATATTAGATTTGACATGATTCCATATCTAAAGTCATATTCAGGATGCGGGTTGATCACAGGATCAAATTGCACGATAACTTATCACTGAAGGATATTTTTGATATTTTTATCAAAATTTTATATCTTTTGGATAAATATGATATATTGCTAGACGTTAATCTTGTCGTATAGATTTGATCGAATTAAAAAATTTAATTTGATCACCAATTAAAAAAGATTCTAATTGCTAAAATTGGATTAGCTCGATTGGTCCTAAATTGGTTAGGTTGAATTTTAATCAAATCTGATCAACTTGCATTTATACCTACTACTGGCCAGATATGGAACCCAACGGGTTACACACAAAGAAAATTGATCAAAGGTCTAATTGGATTATATCAAGTTTGCAAAATGAATATGCTAGCATGTGTTGCAAACCCTAGCTCCTAGTTTCGAATCAGATTTGAAATTGGTTCTGGATTGGGCTAATCAAATCCAATTAAAATCAAATCAGATTTATTCCTAAATTGGGTTGACTTGTGGCTGATTAAGCCAAGTCATTAGCACCACCTTTTTGAAATTCCATGTTGAAAGAAAAGTACCCTATAAGCCAATCGCAAGTGTGTTGTGATGGAACTTTCTTTACAATTTTTCAACTCATGAAATGATATTTATTATTATTTGAGGCATTGATTCATCATATTAGCTGTATCTTATTATGTCTAAGATTATGATGAACCTCAAAGATTAGGATAATAATTTTAAGAGACATGAATTGATCATACTAGTGAGACCTAAAATTCTAAAATCCTAATATTAAATATTCCTGATCGTAGGAGCATGGAGTCAGGGATCAATGTTCCGGATCGACTGGTACATCCTATGTATGCTCAATGGAGAGGGTGGCAGATCTCACTAACCACTTTTGTGAGACACTAATACAAAGATGTGGGTGCTCATTTAAGAAATGAGTCCACTAACTTGACTCGATGAAATAGAATATCTAATGGAAGCCTTATTTGCATGTCAAAGATGGTTCTCTAAGTGAAAGTTGTGCAAGTGATCCTTAAACCTGAAACCACCATGGAATCTTGTGCACATAAATCCATATTTTGATTCATACCTAAGCATGGCATTAAGATATGTACGGGGTGTTCTGGATATGGTGGAGTGTGTATAAAGGTTGTGAGTAGGTCAATATAGAATTGATCACTCCTAGTAAAAGGAGATTGCATCCTATGTATTCTCAATCCTAGATAACTCAGAAAAGTCTTTTGGCCAAAAGCAGGAAGGAGATTAGAAAGAATTTTTAAGCTTCTTCATTGGAGTCATCATTGGTTAATTGAAAATCGATATAAATATGTGTTTGAGTTTGACATGATTCCATAGTCATGAATATATTCAGGGTGCAAGAATGATCGAAGGATTGAATTGCACGATAATTTACCACTAAAGGGTATATTTGGTATTTTTATCAAATTTTATATCTTCTGGATAGTCATGATACATTGCTAGATGTTAATCTTGACTTGTAGGTTTTTGATCAAATTAAAGAGTTTAATTCGATCGCTAATTAGAAAGGATTCTAATTGTTGAACTCGGGTTAGCTCAATTGGACCTAAATTGATTAGATTGAAATCTAATCAAATTTGATTAACTTATATCCAAACCTACTACTAGCTAGATGTGGAATCCAATGGGTCACACACATATAAAAATTGGCCAAGGACCCTTTTGAAAAAAGTTGATTGAAATTTTGGATTCAATCAGGGTTCCGATAAGCATGCTAGCACATGTGGAAACCCTTGCTCCTCTGGAGACCAATTTGGTCCCATCCCTTGCTAATTAGCTAGCCCAATTTGGTAGACATTTGGGTCAGGTCATATCACCTGGAAGCAACCTAAATTGGGGCACCACATCCCATGTTAACACCAATTATGAAGAGTCTAAGTTGTGGTGGACTCTTGGTGCAAAACAGGTTCTGCATACAAGTGTTGGCGTGGGTAGAAGAAAAAATATTATTTTTTATAGGATTAAAATTATGTGTGATAGCTCACATTACCCTCCATCCTCTGGTACATATCTCAAAGCATGAGATATATTTTTTCTGGAATTTTTAGAGAAGAGAAAAAATTAGAAAAAGAAGGATGTCTCGCGCGCGCGCGCAGGAGTGTCGCATCTCTCTGTGATTTGGAGAGTCCTTCTCACTACCAAATGCTTTTTGATTGGAATGATTTTTAATGATGATGTTCCAATTTGATAGGATATTTTTGATAATTTTTATGGAATTTTTCCAGACTTATCTTGATGCCAAACGGATGCCATAAGTCGGTCCTGATGCCGCGCGCATGGTGATCAGCACTCGCGTGAAGAGGTGCGAGGAAAGCATCCTTCTATTAGAATTTTATCACTATTTTTTATTTTCTGAAATCTAGATTGAATATTCAATCTACATGAATTTTTTAGGATTTTTCTAATTTGAGAAGGGATGTGAAAACATCCCTTCTTTGGTTGCACGCGCGCAGACTAGGGTGCTGATCGACGTATCATGGACAAGAGTCCTGCTTGAAGGAACTCTTATCTCTGATAATCAGATCAGATATGCCTTTTGGATAAGGTATGTCCCTCTCTTTTGGCATCCCTCTAGTGGCTATAAATAGGCCAGGGTGCTAGGTATCTAAAGAATCGAAGAGGGGTTTCTAATTTCTCTCCTGTTGCTCTCCTTTCTTTCTTACAACCTATCTTAGTTTTAGGACAAGGCTTTAGGATTTAAAACAAAGTCTTATCTGGTCCTAACAAGGGTTGTAAGGGTCCTAAAGAAGGAGAATCAAAAGTTCAGAGGAAGTTCTAAGAGGGTGAGGTCAGGTTCTTGAAGAAACTTGATCGGTACTAGGCTAGTCAAGTTCTATGGGCTAGAACTCTTAAAGCAAGGTGAAGAAGGAGCACTGTTTTTGGTTCAATTTTTGTGTGGATCACTATTGAAGGGTGGACACTTGGATGCCTTGTGAATATTGAGATTAGCGCTATAGGTATTCTTCTTATCTTAATTTATATTTATTATGCTTTGATTATTATAGTCAAGAGTTTCTGGGCATTAGGGCTTCCAGTGCATTAGATATTTTGAATGAAAATTTTAAACACCTAACCCTTCCACTGTGCCACCGAAACCCAACACATGTGCCAGAGATTCTCTCTCTGGCACATGGTGTTTATTTTGTGCATGAAGAATTTTATGGCGTCCCATGGGATGCCACATTCCATGTTTATCCATTTATTTCCTCGATGAAATTTTTATATGGCATGGTCTTCAGGTTAATAAGAGGCACAGAAGAGCCCTTCTACCTCTTAACCACTTGTTTGTTATCGAAAAGCTTGGATAAATATGGAACCCTAGCCACCCACAACTCATGCACCATTTATAAGAGTCCATGTCGTTATGGTCTCTTAATTTTATGACATGCCACATTAATCTGATTTTTTTTTCCATGCCTAAAGCACATTGGTGCCTCCCTTGTGGGCCCTTGGATGGCCAAATTACATGGATCAAGGGTGGAGAATTATACCACCCAAGTGAGGCCTCGCGACTTCTCGAAAAAACACTAGAAAAGTTTCTCCGAAGAGTCGTTCTGTGTGCAGCAACTCTTGAAACTCTTTTCTGATATTTGCCACATGTCCCTGGCTTGCTGATGGGCATGTAAAATTGGTAGGAGGCATGAGATGATCCCGATGGCATCCAATCGCTAACTATAAGTAGGGTGCTGTGCCGGATATTCTAATCCATTGGGAAAATAATTCCATCTCTTCTTTCTTACAAGTCTCCTAGATTGTCTGAATAGCTCTCTTCCTTCCCTTATTAGGACAAGTCCTAAAATAGTAAGGACAAGTCCAATTTTAGGACAAAGGTCTAGGAAGAGAATTAGGAAAGGCAAAGAGGAAGAAAGGTAGAGATAGGAAGGCTAGGGAGAGAAGAAGGAAGCCCTAAAGTTTTGCTGCCTAGAGAAGTTCTTGGAGGAAGAATTCAGAGGGAGAAACCATCTTAAGGAGTCAATGTCTTGATCAAGATCCTGTGTGCATCACCGTTGGAGGGCGAACACTTAGGCGCCTGGTAGAGATTCTGCTAGAGTTTTGGAATAAGCGTTGCAGGTATTCCTCTATAGCTTCCATTATGGATGTGTTTATATGATTGTATATTTTCAAGGGGGTTCCTAGGATTAGAGTTTGAGTTAATTAGGATTTCATTATGCTAAAATTTTTTGAAATCTATTATGCTTTCACTACGCATGTTGTCCGTCGAACCCTACACCCGGGTCTCGAGTTGTTATAGCCCAAAACCCAAGTCAGCCCACCAAAACCCAAAATAAAAAAAAAAAAAGAAAAACAGAGAAAACCGAGAAGAAGACTCCCGATAGGAGTCTTCTTCTCCGGCGAAACCCAAGCAAATCGAGAATCCTAGGACCCCTTGGAGTCCTAGGACTCTCTATAAGAAGACCCCCTCTCCCTTGAGACCGAACATCGACCTCTTCCCTCTCTCCTTCTCTCCGATTTTCTCGAAGTAGAGTCGTGGACACCGTTTTGATTCTCGTCGTGATTGCCCGTCGACAAGGTCACTGGAGGTCGAGGTAAGTCTTTCTCTTCTTCCCCTCTTCCTTCTCCTTCCTCCCATGCCCTTGTGCGCGGCAGTCGGCGACGAGCGTCGCCGATTTTCGATCGAGAAAGAGACCCTATTTTTGAGCCTCTTTTTCTTTGATTTTCCGGCACCGGCGATCGTAATCGACCGCCGGCCATACTCCTCCGTGATCGGAGGAGTGGCCCCCATCTGCCACCGGCCTCCGTCGTGGTGGCCGTGGCCTGAATGGCCCAGCAAAAGGAGGGGACGCCGGTCCCCTGTTTCGGTGCGGGAAGAGCCGAGAAGAAGAAGGAAAAAAAGAAAAGAAAAGAAAAAGAAAAGAAAAGAAGAAAAAGAAGAAAAGAAAAGAAAAGAAAAAGAAGAAAAAGAAGAAAAAAAAAGAGAAAAAGAAAAGAAAAGAAAAGAAAAGAAAAATAATAATAATAATAATAATAATAATAAATATATATATATATATATTTATATATATATATATGAACAAATAAATAAATAAATAAATAATAAAATAAAAAAAATGATGAGAGAGAGTTTCTCTCTCTTCTTTCAGTCTGAACCCTGACTTTCTCTCTCTGAAATTGGACTTTCTCTCTCTAAAATTTTCTCTCTCTAGATTATTTCTCTCTCTTGATGGATTTTTCTCTCTCTAAAGTTATTCCTCTAGGATTAGCGAAGTGGAAGGCTTCATTGATGATCTTGATCGAGTATAGGGAAGAGTCTGATTTTAAGTGAGGTTTTAATTTTGGGATTTGTTAGATTTAATTTTGAATTAAAATTAATATAAAAATATAATTTTAGATAATAGGCATGAAAGAATCTCCTAGAAGTTAGTCGATCTGTTCATTCAGTGCTTCGAGAAAGGTAAGTTAATGAATCATCTTCTCGAGATATTCCATATTTATTCTGAAAATAAATAATTATTCTCTAAAAATTATGCATGATTTATGAAATTATGTTTTGAAAGAAAAATACTTTTGAAATATTATGGTACATCGATTTATGCACACATTCAGTAAAAAATTATGATATATTATGATACAAAGTATTTTGATACAGATCGGATTTATACTCTCAGCCTAGCTATGTTTCAGTGGGCCCCGCCAATGGGGATTATACGTTGGTACTCAGTGGACCCTGCCAGTGGGGGTTGTGCGCTGGTGTTTGTGGACCCTGCCAGTGGGGGTTGTGCGCTGGTATTTGTGGACCCTGCCAGTGGGGGTTGTGCGCTGGTATTCTGTGGACTCCACCAATGGGGGTTAAACGTTGGTCATAGTCAAGGCTGTTGAGTTACGAGTGTTTTAAATCGAATCGGATTTATGATTATATTATATGTGAATATTTGAAAATATTTGATTTGTATTAAATCAACATGAAATATAATCTTATGTTTATTTGCAGCATTATTCTTGAAAATTATATAATATCTGAATTATCTAGTTGAGATATTTATTACTTACTGGGTTGTCTAGCTCATTACCTTTCTTTCTATTTTTCAGATTCAGATAATTAATATCGAACGTGGGACAAAATATTGGGATAGAGCTTTTAGAAGCGAGATTAGCATTGTCAACTTCATTGAACTTAGATCTATTATTTTTATTTTTTTAGCAAAAATTTTATTGGATGTAAGATATTTGATTTAATTACTTGAATTATAGTTGAATAATAATTATTTGAATTTATTCCGCTGTGATGCATTGATATCGTGATGAGATGCCTTGCATGCTTATGGAGAGAGTTCTTCATAAGTATGCGGCGGTTGCCACGACCCTCGATTCATGATCTCGGGTCGGGGACGTGACAATTAATATGGTATCAGAGCATAAGTGGATAAATTATGACACATAAAATTTGACATAGTATGAGTGTAGATGGGTAAACATTAAGAAAATTGGGACGTTAGAGTATGAGCATCATAATAAACCCATCCTAACAAATAGATCAATGAATCTAATAAGGTTTTACTACTACAAGGTTACCATGCCTCCCCGTAGAATGACAAGAACTACTCAAAGAATTGCAAGAGAGACATCACAACCACGGGATGGTAGCACTCCCCATCTGACCAGTGGCACCCCTCAGGAGGTGGGAGTTGTAGATCCTAATGGGAGTGCTTTGAGAGCACGTCAGAAACCAGATATGGCTCAGTTAATGCAGACCCTAATCAGGATGGTACAAGCGCAACAACAAATACAGCAGCAAATATTTGAACAACAGCAGATACAATGAGATACACAACAACATCAGCATCCACCACCACAACATGGAGAGCAACCAGTACAATGGAACAACATTTCAGAATTTAAAAAGCTTGCTCCTCCAGCTTTCAAGGGGACTACTGAACCTTTGGAGGCTGATAACTGGATAATGGAGATGGAGAAGGCCTTCGCTGTCCAAGAGTGTCTTGATGAAGAAAAGATTCGATATGCAGCTTATTTACTACAAGGAGAAGCATACAACTGGTGTCAGCGACTATAGCGCAAGCATGAACAAGACGGCGAAATACTTACCTGGGAAAGATTTCGGATTGCATTCTATGATCAGTATTTTCTTCGAAGTATAAGGATCCAGAAAGAGCAAGAGTTTATTTATTTGAAGCAAAAGGGTATGAATGTGACTGAATATGAAGCAAAATTTACAGAGTTAGCAAAATTTGCTCCGAGATTAGTGGATGGTGAGCAAGAACGTGTTCACAAGTTCGAGATGGGACTGAGAATTGAAATTCGAAAACAAGTGGTTCCATATGAATTGACAACTTATGCCGATGTGGTAAACAAAGCACTGATAATTGAAAGGAAAGTCAATGATGAACGCATGGAAAGGGAAAGAAGGCAAAGAAAGAGAGCAAAATCAAATGATACACAAGGACAGAATAATAAAAACATCAAAAGATCAGTTAAGGGAGCAGTAGACAATAAGACTCAACAGATTGATGGTGAGCCGTGCTCCAGATGTGGCAAAAATCATGTAGACAAGGATTGCTATTGGAATACAGGTGCTTGTTTCAAATATGGTCAGAAGGATCATAAAATTGCTAGCTGCCTGCTAAATACTGAAAATCAAGTTGGCCAAAGAACTCATGAAGGACAACATAAGGGTGGTGGACAGATTTCTAAAACCCAGGGAAGAGTTTATGCACTTACTCAACAAAATCCACAGGCTTCCAATACAATGGTGACAGGTATGAAAAATTTCGAGGACAAAATTTCTTTTTAGGGGTGAAGAATGTTATAGCCCAAAACCCAATTCAGCCCACCAAAACCCAAAATAAAAAAAAAAAGAAAAATAGAGGAAATCGGGAAGAAGACTCCCGATAGGAGTCTTCTTCTCCGGCGAAACCCAAGCAAATCGAGAATCCTAGGACCCCTCGGAGTCCTAGGACTCTCTATAAAAAGACCCCCTCTCCCTTGAGACCGAACATCGGCCTCTTCCCTCTCTCCTTCTCTCCGATTTTCCCGAAGTAGAGCCGTGGACACCATTTTGATTCTCGTCGTGATTGCCCACCGACGAGATCACCGGAGGCCGAGGTAAGTCTTTCTCTTCTTCCCTCTTCCTTCCCCTTCCTCCCATGCCCTTGTGCACAGCGGCCGACGACGAGCGTCGCCGATTTTCGGTCGGGAAAAAGATCCTATTTTCAAGCCTCTTTTTCTTTGATTTTTTGGCGCCAGCGATCGTAATCGACTGCCGGCCATACTCCTCCGTGACCGGGGGAGTGGCCCCCGTCTGCTGCCGGCCTCCGCCACGGCGATCGTGGCCTGAATGGCCCGACAAAAGGAGGGGACGCCGGTCCCCTGTTTCGGTGTGGGAAGAGCCGAGAAGAAGAAGAAGAAAAAAAAAGAAAAGAAAAGAAAAAGAAAAGAAAAGAAGAAAAAGAAGAAAAGAAAAGAAAAGAAAAAGAAGAAAAAAAAAGAGAAAAAGAAAAGAAAAGAAAAGAAAAGAATAATAATAATAATAATAAATATATATATATATATGAACAAATAAATAAATAAATAAATAAATAATAAAATAAAAAAAATGATGAGAGAGAGAGAGTTTCTCTCTCTTCTCTCTCTTCTTTCAATCTGAACCCTGATTTTCTCTCTCTAGAATTGGACTTTCTCTCTCTACTTTCTCTCTCTAAAATTTTCTCTCTCTAGATTATTTCCCTCTCTTGATGGATTTTTCTCTCTCTAAAGTTATTCCTCTAGGATTAGCGAAGTGGAAGGCTTCATTGATGATCTTGATCGAGTATAAGGAAGAGTCTGATTTTAAGTGAGGTTTTGATTTTGAAATTTGTTAGATTTAATTTTGAATTAAAATTAATGTAAAAATATAATTTTCAATAATAGGCACGGAAGAATCTCCTAGAAGTTAGTCGATCTGTTCATTCAGTGCTTCGAGAAAGGTAAGTTAATGAATCATCTTCTCGAGATATTCCATATTTATTCTAAAAATAAATAATTATTCTCTGAAAATTATGCATGATTTATGAAATTATGTTTTGAAAGAAAAATGCTTTTGAAATATTATGGTACGTCGATTTATGCACACGTTCAGTGAAAAATTATGATATATTATGATACAAAGTGTTTTGATACAGATCAGATTTATACTCTCAGCCTAACTATGTTTCAGTGGGCCCCGCCAATGGAGATTATATGTTGGTACTCAGTGGACCCTGCCAGTGGGGGTTGTGCGCTGGTGTTTGTGGACCCTGCCAGTGGAGGTTGTGCGCTGGTATTTGTGGACCCTGCCAGTGGGGGTTGTGCGCTGGTATTCTGTGGATCCCGCCAATAGGGGTTAAACGTTGGTCATAGTCAAGGCTGTTGAGTTACGAGTATTTTAAATCGAATCGGATTTATGATTATATTATATGTGAATATTTGAAAATATTTGATTTGTATTAAATCAGCATGAAATATAATCTTATGTTTATTTGCAGCATTATTCTTGAAAATTATATAATATCTGAATTATCTAGTTGAGATATTTGTTACTTACTGGGCTGTCTAGCTCATTACCTTTCTTTCTATTTTTCAGATTCAGATAATTAATATCGAGCGTGGGATGAAATATTGAGACAAAGCTTTTAGAAGCAAGATTAGCATTGTCAACTTCATTGAACTTAGATCTATTGTTTTTATTTTTTTAGCAAAAATTTTATTGGATGTAAGATATTTGATTTAATTACTTGAATTACAGTTGAATAATAATTATTTGAATTTATTCCGCTGTGATGCATTGATATCGTGATGAGATGCCTTGCATGCTTATAGAGAGAGTTCTTCATAAGTATGCGGCGGTTGCCGCGACCCTCGATTCACGATCTCAGGTCGGGGGCGTGACACAAGTTGACTCCAACATAAACAAGTTGACTCGCCAAGCATTCAAGTCAACCCGAACAAGAATCGAATCGACTCCAGAAGCATGCCAATCATGAGTTTCTTAGTTTTATACAAATAGAACCTAGGATTTTGAATCTAGAGTTTTGCAGAAATTAAGTTTCAGATCATGTGTAAAAATTATATATCACATATATCATTTATTGATCTAAAATACATATCTTAACACATGCATAAACAGATCTAAATTTAAAATATATATCACATATAACTTTCTATTCGCTATTCATTTCATAGAAAAGATCACATTCGGCACCCCTACACATTATAAGAGAATCCATCGAATGGGCAAGAGAGGTACTTTAATCCCTTCTTTCTTTTATGACTGGACGGTCATAGTGATTATCCCAATTTGATTACTAAGCTACTAAGAGATTAATCTAATATATCATATATGTAATCAATTAAAATTCATATCTAATTATCTTTCACATGTTAGACATATGAACATTAATTTAAATCTATGCATACAAGCATATATCACATATATGAAATAATTTCAGTAACCATACTAGATCCAAATTATATCCTAATTAACATATTCAAATCCAAAATTAATTTTAGATCTGAATTACTCATGATTTATTTTAGATCTGAAATAATTTTAGATCCTAAACAAACCTGTAATCACATTACAACATGTAAAAATTTCAGATCTATCATTAATTAATATTCTATATCATTCTAGGACAACCTTTCAACATAATAATATTATGCCAGGGCAATCTTATTTCAGAATGATGTCTAGCATCTAACTAATCTTCAGATCTCATTTCTACAAATCAAATTTACATCAAGAGATTTTATGTTCATATTAGAACCTATGACTTTGATACCACTGTTAAAGAACGCGGTGGTTTCATGCGTGTAGTTTAAAAAAATTTATAAATAATTTATGTATGCAGTGAAAGTAAATTAAATTAAAATCTTTTTAATTTAACAATGCATCAAATCTTATCTATAAATCATGTGTTGGATCTGGATACGAATATGTCATCATGATCTGAAATCTAAAAATAAAATAAAAGACATCAAAAAAAATCAGAGATTTGATCTCTATACCTTCGGATCCTGTAGATGTTTCAGGTTCGAGTCATAGTCGCGCAAGCACCCGGCTTCACTGATATCTACATGGAGATGTCTGATTGGGGCATCAAATCCATTGATGTGCTAGCACCTTTCAAGCCTCACTCCTTAGCTTTGGATCTAAATCCTCTTTTAAAAATTGAAGAAGATGAACGCTGCCCGAACCCTTTCGCACAGATCTGATGGGATCTGAACCGGATCACCAAGAAGAGAAGAAGAACATTTCTTCTTCTCTTTCTCTCTCACTTTTTCTCTCTTTAGGGTCTCATCTTATCAGATTATGGGTGTGGAGATGAAGGAAGAAGGGAGGGTGGCATTGAGAAGAAGTCTCACGACAAGAAAGAAAACCTCCCAACATTATTAGTGCACACCCACCTTTCTTTCTTGATTTTTGTCACACAAAAATCTGGTCCAACATCCTTCCTTTTCAGACATTATCTCTTTCTTAGTTTGAATCAAATTCAAATAGAAAGAGAGATCAAGATAAGGAAGGATGACACATAGAGGAGGGGCGCCAACTATTGGCACCCCCTTTTCTTAGCTGGCGCCCCCTTTTCTTTCACGCACGCAAACGTGCGTCCTTCTTTTCTTAATTTTTTATCACATAAAAAATTAATTTTCCATGTCATATTTGATAAGATTTGATCCTATTTTGGATCAAATTTAAATAGAAAATAAATCTAGAAGAGAGAGAATCTCAGATGGGGTGGGGCGACAGCTATTGGTGCCCCTTCTTTTCATGCACACAAGAAGCAAAGGGGGCACATTTTTATGCATGCCCTCCATTCTTTTATATGAGATATAGAGAGATAAGCTCAATAAAAATAGGCTTTAAGGGTTAGATTTAATCTGATTCTTATTTAATCCCAATCGGGTTCAAATCGAGCCCAAATTGAAGCGAATTCGAAAGGCTGTCAAACCAGATCCAATTAGAATTGTAATTCAAATCTGATTTAGATAATTGAAACTAATTAACACTAAATTAAATCAAGTCCAATTAAATCTAATTTAAATTAATTAGGACTTGATCTATAATTTAATCAGTCCTAATTAAATTACAATATTTATAATTAATTCCCTACGCTAACAATTAGCAGCTGCCAAAACTATAACACTTTATAAATTAGTAGTTTTCAAAATTCAAACCATCAATTCAATTGATAGTTTGAATATGATCCAAATTATTGATTAGATCATGCTCTTTTTGTGTGTGACCCCTCAGATTTTATTCTATCTGGTAGTGAGACATACCGTGATCTTCATCATAGTATCATCGAAACTCTTTTCAATAGGTTGGAACGATTTCAACTCATCTCAACAAGGATCATTGATCCAAAAATGATCCTAGTGAGTTCTTATGATCTACCAGTGATGCCTAGCAATATGTAGTGGCAATCCAGCAGAACAGAAAAGGTAAATTCTTAGGTGCAGTTATCGTGTGATACAATCCCTCTATCATGAGTCCTGACTAGACGGAGGTTATAGAGAACTCATCAAACCCCATCATCTGTCAAATATTAGATTAGCTTGACTTGAGTTCATCTATGAATCTCATAAAAAAAAAATTTTAATATTCACACTTGCTTTGGTCAGAGATTTTTTAAACTCAATCTTGCGAATCGCATATGACTACTCTGTTTCTACCAAGGTCGATAAATTCTATCTAGATGTATCCTACTCCAAACAGCGAATTTGAACTTACAATAGTCAACATATACAGTAAGGATCTGAATGGCTAAGGATCAATAGAATATGTAGTCAAACTAAGTAGCCTCACCGCAAATAGCCAACACACTGTAGATCAAAGGACTAGTCACACCATTGCAGTATTGATAAAATCACTAACGAGTGAGTAGACATCCAAGTGGTTTCTTATGTTGGTCATACTCAGTGTAAGTTATTCTCTAACAACCACCTACACTCTCATCTTAGTGTCTTCACACTACAAACTCGAGACCCATCTATCAAGAAAAGAGGTGATGCATGCATCGATCTTAAATGGATTGATCACTGTCCTTCGGGACAATCCTACGATCGGAGCTTTTAGAAATTAACTACTAATGATGTATGTCTCAAATTCTCAACACCTTAAGAATATATAAAATTATCTTTATTAATTTTTAGAATAAATCATAAACACATACAATATGATTGGTAATAAAATTGCCCGACAAGTATAAAAAATATACCCTAGAGAAATGTATGCATCAGCCAAGATTGGCTTCTAGGGCACTCATCTAACAACATAAAGATATTTTATCGCCCCACCTCAATATCCAAAAGGATGAGATAAAATCTGATTTAAGTTGATTTCAAATTGAATTTGAATTTAACTTCAAACCTAACTCTTATCTAAGTTCGAATTTGATTCGAACTTGATCCTTATCTCCCCATCCACGCCATCTATAAAAGGACCTGATTTTTATGCAACAAAAATCAGATCATGTAGAGAGAAATTCCATCGTGAGTTAGGGTTTCATAAGGGGTGTGAGGTCTTGGGTGGGCGGACTTTCTAAGCATGAGAGATTAGAGGAGATCTTCCTCTTCTTGGGTGAGTGAAAACCTAGATCTGATTCTAGGGTTTTAGGAAGAAAGAAAAGAGAGAAAAAAGTTCTCATCTTCATCTTCTTCCATCACCACATCCTCCTCCATATTCCGTCTTCAGATCCGAAAGAGTCTGAAAGATTAGAAGAAGGACATAAATCAGCCATCAAGAGATCATTGTGTGAGCTAGCACCCTCCAGGCGATCGATCAGTACAAGGCTTCGAGTGGACCAACCGTAGAGGTCGAACATCCTGTGCAGCTGCGAACAACCAGTGAGACCTCAAGTCCTCATGATTCAGATGTGGTGATCTACTATCCACACTAAGATATTGAGTTCTAAACTCGATATTAATATAGATATTGTTGGTGCAAAAATCTGCCTGCATCGGAGAAGCTGGAGCCGAGGGAGTCGCGGTCGCCGTCGGGACCTGCAAAAGAAGTCTAAACCGGAGTTGGGGTTGCTCCGGCAAGACCCTCCGACGCTCAAGTCAGTTCTCTGCCTCAACAAGAATGGAGTGCTCGAACGAAAATTTTAGCAGAGTTTCTAGGTAAAAATGAGAGCTTAGAGAATAACATATCTGGGGTCCCCCTTTTATAGACGGAGGGAGCAATAGACTGATAGCGATGTCTGTAACCGTCTGGCAGTGGGCTGCCCAGAGTCAGGGGGAGTTTGTTAAGAAGAGTAGTGGGTGAAATCATGGCTATCACCGGGACACGCCACGTGGAGTCTATCGCGGGGAGTGGAGCAGCATCCATTGTCGCGACTTGCTAGAGGATGGAAGAATCGTGCGGTATCCATCGCAGGAAGTGGAGCAGGATCATGGGCATCATAGCAGTCTGCCAGGGAGTAATGGAGCCACGCAGAATCCATCACAGGAGGTGGGGCAGGATCGTGGCCGTTGCTGTGTCACACCAGGGAGGCAGACCTGTCGGCTGAAGTTTGGCTGGAGTGTCTGGCGGAGAGGGGTGGTTAGCTATCCATTTGAGAGGAGCCTGGAGTCTGGCTCCCGTAGGAGTCCGGACGAAGTCTTCCTTCAGTCGAAGTTGGGGACGAGGTCCGGCTCCCGTGAGAGTCTGGACGGAGTCTTCCCACAGTCGGAGTCGGAGACGAGGCCCAGTTCCCGTAGGGGTCCGGGTGGAGTCTTCCTGCAATTAAAGTCAGGGGCGAAGTCTGGCTCCCATAGGAGTCCGGACGAAGCTTACCAGCGGTTGAAGTTGGTGACGGAGCCCGGCTTCCGTAGGAGTCCGGGCAGAGTCTACTTGGCAGTTGGAGTTGGGGGGCAGAGTCTGGCTCCCGTAGGAGTCCGGACAAGGTCTGTCTGCAGTCAGAGTCCGGGGATGGAGGCCCGGGCTCCCATAGGGGTCCGAGCGGTGAGTCTTCCTGCAAATTAAAGTCAGGGGTGAAGTCCGGCTCCCGTAGGAGTCCGGACGAAGCTTACAAGTGGTTGAAGTTGGTGATGGAGCCTCACTCCCGTAGGAGTCCGGGCGGAGTCTGCTTGCGGGGTCGGAGTTGTGGGCCGGGAGTCCAGCTCCCGTAGGAGTCCGGACGAGGTCTGGTCTGCAACCAGAGGGGACGAGGCCCGGGCTCCCGTAGGGGTCCGGGCGGAGTCTTCCTTGCAATTAAAGTCAGGGGCGAAGTCTGGCTCCATAGGAGTCCGGACGAAGGCTTACCAGCGGTTTGAAGTTGGTTGACGGAGCTCGGCTCCCGTAGGAGTCCGGGCGGAGGCTGCTGGCAGTTGGAGTTGTGGGCGGAGTCCGGCTCCGGTAGGAGTCCGGCTGGAGCCTTTTAGCAGTGAGGTTGGAAATGAAGTTCGGCTCCCGTATGAGTTCGGAACGAGGTCTGTTTGCAGCCGGGAGTCGAGGAGACTTGCGAGGGTTAATCCCGTTGAGAACTTCGGCTGAGGGTATTTTTTACCCAACACCAGTCCCCTACTTTCGAGTTCGAATTTCGAACGAAGGGAGTACAGAAAGATCGTCGCAGCCAAAGGTTCTCCCCTTGACGTCCGCACGCGACCATCCTCAGATATGTTGGCATTTAATGCGCATATGCTGGAGCTTTTTTTCGATTAGGGCGACCCGAAGAGCCTTTTCGAAACTCCCACCGGGACGTGATCCCAAGCGTCATGCCATAAAAGTTTGCAAACGGTCAACCCCAGGTCGCGACGAGTGGGATAGCCGGATACG
>NC_025997.2:54169179-54262427 GCF_000442705.2 Elaeis guineensis
TAGGGAAAGAGTCTGATTTTAAGTGAGGTTTTAATTTGGGATTTGTTAGATTTAATTTTGAATTAAAATTAATATAAAAATATAATTTTAGATAATAGGCATGAAAGAATCTCCTAGAAGTTAGTCGATCTGTTCATTCAGTGCTTCGAGAAAGGTAAGTTAATGAATCATCTTCTCGAGATATTCCATATTTATTCTGAAATAAATAATTATTCTCTAAAAATTTGCATGATTTATGAAATTATGTTTTGAAAGAAAAATACTTTTGAAATATTATGGTACATCGATTTATGCACACATTCAGTAAAAAATTATGATATATTATGATACAAAGTATTTTGATACAGATCGGATTTATACTCTCAGCCTAGCTATGTTTCAGTGGGCCCCGCCAATGGGGATTATACGTTGGTACTCAGTGGACCCTGCCAGTGGGGGTTGTGCGCTGGTGTTTGTGGACCCTGCCAGTGGGGGTTGTGCGCTGGTATTGTGGACCCTGCCAGTGGGGGTTGTGCGCTGGTATTCTGTGGACTCCACCAATGGGGGTTAAACGTTGGTCATAGTCAAGGCTGTTGAGTTACGAGTGTTTTAAATCGAATCGGATTTATGATTATATTATATGTGAATATTTGAAAATATTTGATTTGTATTAAATCAACATGAAATATAATCTTATGTTTATTTGCAGCATTATTCTTGAAAATTATATAATATCTGAATTATCTAGTTGAGATATTTATTACTTACTGGGTTGTCTAGCTCATTACCTTTCTTTCTATTTTTCAGATTCAGATAATTAATATCGAACGTGGGACAAAATATTGGGATAGAGCTTTTAGAAGCGAGATTAGCATTGTCAACTTCATTGAACTTAGATCTATTATTTTTATTTTTTTAGCAAAAATTTTATTGGATGTAAGATATTTGATTTAATTACTTGAATTATAGTTGAATAATAATTATTTGAATTTATTCCGCTGTGATGCATTGATATCGTGATGAGATGCCTTGCATGCTTATGGAGAGAGTTCTTCATAAGTATGCGGCGGTTGCCACGACCCTCGATTCATGATCTCGGGTCGGGGACGTGACAATTAATATGGTATCAGAGCATAAGTGGATAAATTATGACACATAAAATTTGACATAGTATGAGTGTAGATGGGTAAACATTAAGAAAATTGGGACGTTAGAGTATGAGCATCATAATAAACCCATCCTAACAAATAGATCAATGAATCTAATAAGGTTTTACTACTACAAGGTTACCATGCCTCCCCGTAGAATGACAAGAACTACTCAAAGAATTGCAAGAGAGACATCACAACCACGGGATGGTAGCACTCCCCATCTGACCAGTGGCACCCCTCAGGAGGTGGGAGTTGTAGATCCTAATGGGAGTGCTTTGAGAGCACGTCAGAAACCAGATATGGCTCAGTTAATGCAGACCCTAATCAGGATGGTACAAGCGCAACAACAAATACAGCAGCAAATATTTGAACAACAGCAGATACAATGAGATACACAACAACATCAGCATCCACCACCACAACATGGAGAGCAACCAGTACAATGGAACAACATTTCAGAATTTAAAAAGCTTGCTCCTCCAGCTTTCAAGGGGACTACTGAACCTTTGGAGGCTGATAACTGGATAATGGAGATGGAGAAGGCCTTCGCTGTCCAAGAGTGTCTTGATGAAGAAAAGATTCGATATGCAGCTTATTTACTACAAGGAGAAGCATACAACTGGTGTCAGCGACTATAGCGCAAGCATGAACAAGACGGCGAAATACTTACCTGGGAAAGATTTCGGATTGCATTCTATGATCAGTATTTTCTTCGAAGTATAAGGATCCAGAAAGAGCAAGAGTTTATTTATTTGAAGCAAAAGGGTATGAATGTGACTGAATATGAAGCAAAATTTACAGAGTTAGCAAAATTTGCTCCGAGATTAGTGGATGGTGAGCAAGAACGTGTTCACAAGTTCGAGATGGGACTGAGAATTGAAATTCGAAAACAAGTGGTTCCATATGAATTGACAACTTATGCCGATGTGGTAAACAAAGCACTGATAATTGAAAGGAAAGTCAATGATGAACGCATGGAAAGGGAAAGAAGGCAAAGAAAGAGAGCAAAATCAAATGATACACAAGGACAGAATAATAAAAACATCAAAAGATCAGTTAAGGGAGCAGTAGACAATAAGACTCAACAGATTGATGGTGAGCCGTGCTCCAGATGTGGCAAAAATCATGTAGACAAGGATTGCTATTGGAATACAGGTGCTTGTTTCAAATATGGTCAGAAGGATCATAAAATTGCTAGCTGCCTGCTAAATACTGAAAATCAAGTTGGCCAAAGAACTCATGAAGGACAACATAAGGGTGGTGGACAGATTTCTAAAACCCAGGGAAGAGTTTATGCACTTACTCAACAAAATCCACAGGCTTCCAATACAATGGTGACAGGTATGAAAAATTTCGAGGACAAAATTTCTTTTTAGGGGTGAAGAATGTTATAGCCCAAAACCCAATTCAGCCCACCAAAACCCAAAATAAAAAAAAAAAGAAAAATAGAGGAAATCGGGAAGAAGACTCCCGATAGGAGTCTTCTTCTCCGGCGAAACCCAAGCAAATCGAGAATCCTAGGACCCCTCGGAGTCCTAGGACTCTCTATAAAAAGACCCCCTCTCCCTTGAGACCGAACATCGGCCTCTTCCCTCTCTCCTTCTCTCCGATTTTCCCGAAGTAGAGCCGTGGACACCATTTTGATTCTCGTCGTGATTGCCCACCGACGAGATCACCGGAGGCCGAGGTAAGTCTTTCTCTTCTTCCCCTCTTCCTTCCCCTTCCTCCCATGCCCTTGTGCACAGCGGCCGACGACGAGCGTCGCCGATTTTCGGTCGGGAAAAAGATCCTATTTTCAAGCCTCTTTTTCTTTGATTTTTTGGCGCCAGCGATCGTAATCGACTGCCGGCCATACTCCTCCGTGACCGGGGGAGTGGCCCCCGTCTGCTGCCGGCCTCCGCCACGGCGATCGTGGCCTGAATGGCCCGACAAAAGGAGGGGACGCCGGTCCCCTGTTTCGGTGTGGGAAGAGCCGAGAAGAAGAAGAAGAAAAAAAAAGAAAAGAAAAGAAAAAGAAAAGAAAAGAAGAAAAAGAAGAAAAGAAAAGAAAAGAAAAAGAAGAAAAAAAAAGAGAAAAAGAAAAGAAAAGAAAAGAAAAGAATAATAATAATAATAATAAATATATATATATATATGAACAAATAAATAAATAAATAAATAAATAATAAAATAAAAAAAATGATGAGAGAGAGAGAGTTTCTCTCTCTTCTCTCTCTTCTTTCAATCTGAACCCTGATTTTCTCTCTCTAGAATTGGACTTTCTCTCTCTACTTTCTCTCTCTAAAATTTTCTCTCTCTAGATTATTTCCCTCTCTTGATGGATTTTTCTCTCTCTAAAGTTATTCCTCTAGGATTAGCGAAGTGGAAGGCTTCATTGATGATCTTGATCGAGTATAAGGAAGAGTCTGATTTTAAGTGAGGTTTTGATTTTGAAATTTGTTAGATTTAATTTTGAATTAAAATTAATGTAAAAATATAATTTTCAATAATAGGCACGGAAGAATCTCCTAGAAGTTAGTCGATCTGTTCATTCAGTGCTTCGAGAAAGGTAAGTTAATGAATCATCTTCTCGAGATATTCCATATTTATTCTAAAAATAAATAATTATTCTCTGAAAATTATGCATGATTTATGAAATTATGTTTTGAAAGAAAAATGCTTTTGAAATATTATGGTACGTCGATTTATGCACACGTTCAGTGAAAAATTATGATATATTATGATACAAAGTGTTTTGATACAGATCAGATTTATACTCTCAGCCTAACTATGTTTCAGTGGGCCCCGCCAATGGAGATTATATGTTGGTACTCAGTGGACCCTGCCAGTGGGGGTTGTGCGCTGGTGTTTGTGGACCCTGCCAGTGGAGGTTGTGCGCTGGTATTTGTGGACCCTGCCAGTGGGGGTTGTGCGCTGGTATTCTGTGGATCCCGCCAATAGGGGTTAAACGTTGGTCATAGTCAAGGCTGTTGAGTTACGAGTATTTTAAATCGAATCGGATTTATGATTATATTATATGTGAATATTTGAAAATATTTGATTTGTATTAAATCAGCATGAAATATAATCTTATGTTTATTTGCAGCATTATTCTTGAAAATTATATAATATCTGAATTATCTAGTTGAGATATTTGTTACTTACTGGGCTGTCTAGCTCATTACCTTTCTTTCTATTTTTCAGATTCAGATAATTAATATCGAGCGTGGGATGAAATATTGAGACAAAGCTTTTAGAAGCAAGATTAGCATTGTCAACTTCATTGAACTTAGATCTATTGTTTTTATTTTTTTAGCAAAAATTTTATTGGATGTAAGATATTTGATTTAATTACTTGAATTACAGTTGAATAATAATTATTTGAATTTATTCCGCTGTGATGCATTGATATCGTGATGAGATGCCTTGCATGCTTATAGAGAGAGTTCTTCATAAGTATGCGGCGGTTGCCGCGACCCTCGATTCACGATCTCAGGTCGGGGGCGTGACACAAGTTGACTCCAACATAAACAAGTTGACTCGCCAAGCATTCAAGTCAACCCGAACAAGAATCGAATCGACTCCAGAAGCATGCCAATCATGAGTTTCTTAGTTTTATACAAATAGAACCTAGGATTTTGAATCTAGAGTTTTGCAGAAATTAAGTTTCAGATCATGTGTAAAAATTATATATCACATATATCATTTATTGATCTAAAATACATATCTTAACACATGCATAAACAGATCTAAATTTAAAATATATATCACATATAACTTTCTATTCGCTATTCATTTTCATAGAAAAGATCACATTCGGCACCCCTACACATTATAAGAGAATCCATCGAATGGGCAAGAGAGGTACTTTAATCCCTTCTTTCTTTTATGACTGGACGGTCATAGTGATTATCCCAATTTGATTACTAAGCTACTAAGAGATTAATCTAATATATCATATATGTAATCAATTAAAATTCATATCTAATTATCTTTCACATGTTAGACATATGAACATTAATTTAAATCTATGCATACAAGCATATATCACATATATGAAATAATTTCAGTAACCATACTAGATCCAAATTATATCCTAATTAACATATTCAAATCCAAAATTAATTTTAGATCTGAATTACTCATGATTTATTTTAGATCTGAAATAATTTTAGATCCTAAACAAACCTGTAATCACATTACAACATGTAAAAATTTCAGATCTATCATTAATTAATATTCTATATCATTCTAGGACAACCTTTCAACATAATAATATTATGCCAGGGCAATCTTATTTCAGAATGATGTCTAGCATCTAACTAATCTTCAGATCTCATTTCTACAAATCAAATTTACATCAAGAGATTTTATGTTCATATTAGAACCTATGACTTTGATACCACTGTTAAAGAACGCGGTGGTTTCATGCGTGTAGTTTAAAAAAATTTATAAATAATTTATGTATGCAGTGAAAGTAAATTAAATTAAAATCTTTTTAATTTAACAATGCATCAAATCTTATCTATAAATCATGTGTTGGATCTGGATACGAATATGTCATCATGATCTGAAATCTAAAAATAAAAATAAAAGACATCAAAAAAAATCAGAGATTTGATCTCTATACCTTCGGATCCTGTAGATGTTTCAGGTTCGAGTCATAGTCGCGCAAGCACCCGGCTTCACTGATATCTACATGGAGATGTCTGATTGGGGCATCAAATCCATTGATGTGCTAGCACCTTTCAAGCCTCACTCCTTAGCTTTGGATCTAAATCCTCTTTTAAAAATTGAAGAAGATGAACGCTGCCCGAACCCTTTCGCACAGATCTGATGGGATCTGAACCGGATCACCAAGAAGAGAAGAAGAACATTTCTTCTTCTCTTTCTCTCTCACTTTTTCTCTCTTTAGGGTCTCATCTTATCAGATTATGGGTGTGGAGATGAAGGAAGAAGGGAGGGTGGCATTGAGAAGAAGTCTCACGACAAGAAAGAAAACCTCCCAACATTATTAGTGCACACCCACCTTTCTTTCTTGATTTTTGTCACACAAAAATCTGGTCCAACATCCTTCCTTTTCAGACATTATCTCTTTCTTAGTTTGAATCAAATTCAAATAGAAAGAGAGATCAAGATAAGGAAGGATGACACATAGAGGAGGGGCGCCAACTATTGGCACCCCCTTTTCTTAGCTGGCGCCCCCTTTTCTTTCACGCACGCAAACGTGCGTCCTTCTTTTCTTAATTTTTTATCACATAAAAAATTAATTTTCCATGTCATATTTGATAAGATTTGATCCTATTTTGGATCAAATTTAAATAGAAAATAAATCTAGAAGAGAGAGAATCTCAGATGGGGTGGGGCGACAGCTATTGGTGCCCCTTCTTTTCATGCACACAAGAAGCAAAGGGGGCACATTTTTATGCATGCCCTCCATTCTTTTATATGAGATATAGAGAGATAAGCTCAATAAAAATAGGCTTTAAGGGTTAGATTTAATCTGATTCTTATTTAATCCCAATCGGGTTCAAATCGAGCCCAAATTGAAGCGAATTCGAAAGGCTGTCAAACCAGATCCAATTAGAATTGTAATTCAAATCTGATTTAGATAATTGAAACTAATTAACACTAAATTAAATCAAGTCCAATTAAATCTAATTTAAATTAATTAGGACTTGATCTATAATTTAATCAGTCCTAATTAAATTACAATATTTATAATTAATTCCCTACGCTAACAATTAGCAGCTGCCAAAACTATAACACTTTATAAATTAGTAGTTTTCAAAATTCAAACCATCAATTCAATTGATAGTTTGAATATGATCCAAATTATTGATTAGATCATGCTCTTTTTGTGTGTGACCCCTCAGATTTTATTCTATCTGGTAGTGAGACATACCGTGATCTTCATCATAGTATCATCGAAACTCTTTTCAATAGGTTGGAACGATTTCAACTCATCTCAACAAGGATCATTGATCCAAAAATGATCCTAGTGAGTTCTTATGATCTACCAGTGATGCCTAGCAATATGTAGTGGCAATCCAGCAGAACAGAAAAGGTAAATTCTTAGGTGCAGTTATCGTGTGATACAATCCCTCTATCATGAGTCCTGACTAGACGGAGGTTATAGAGAACTCATCAAACCCCATCATCTGTCAAATATTAGATTAGCTTGACTTGAGTTCATCTATGAATCTCATAAAAAAAAAATTTTAATATTCACACTTGCTTTGGTCAGAGATTTTTTAAACTCAATCTTGCGAATCGCATATGACTACTCTGTTTCTACCAAGGTCGATAAATTCTATCTAGATGTATCCTACTCCAAACAGCGAATTTGAACTTACAATAGTCAACATATACAGTAAGGATCTGAATGGCTAAGGATCAATAGAATATGTAGTCAAACTAAGTAGCCTCACCGCAAATAGCCAACACACTGTAGATCAAAGGACTAGTCACACCATTGCAGTATTGATAAAATCACTAACGAGTGAGTAGACATCCAAGTGGTTTCTTATGTTGGTCATACTCAGTGTAAGTTATTCTCTAACAACCACCTACACTCTCATCTTAGTGTCTTCACACTACAAACTCGAGACCCATCTATCAAGAAAAGAGGTGATGCATGCATCGATCTTAAATGGATTGATCACTGTCCTTCGGGACAATCCTACGATCGGAGCTTTTAGAAATTAACTACTAATGATGTATGTCTCAAATTCTCAACACCTTAAGAATATATAAAATTATCTTTATTAATTTTTAGAATAAATCATAAACACATACAATATGATTGGTAATAAAAATTGCCCGACAAGTATAAAAAATATACCCTAGAGAAATGTATGCATCAGCCAAGATTGGCTTCTAGGGCACTCATCTAACAACATAAAGATATTTTATCGCCCCACCTCAATATCCAAAAGGATGAGATAAAATCTGATTTAAGTTGATTTCAAATTGAATTTGAATTTAACTTCAAACCTAACTCTTATCTAAGTTCGAATTTGATTCGAACTTGATCCTTATCTCCCCATCCACGCCATCTATAAAAGGACCTGATTTTTATGCAACAAAAATCAGATCATGTAGAGAGAAATTCCATCGTGAGTTAGGGTTTCATAAGGGGTGTGAGGTCTTGGGTGGGCGGACTTTCTAAGCATGAGAGATTAGAGGAGATCTTCCTCTTCTTGGGTGAGTGAAAACCTAGATCTGATTCTAGGGTTTTAGGAAGAAAGAAAAGAGAGAAAAAAGTTCTCATCTTCATCTTCTTCCATCACCACATCCTCCTCCATATTCCGTCTTCAGATCCGAAAGAGTCTGAAAGATTAGAAGAAGGACATAAATCAGCCATCAAGAGATCATTGTGTGAGCTAGCACCCTCCAGGCGATCGATCAGTACAAGGCTTCGAGTGGACCAACCGTAGAGGTCGAACATCCTGTGCAGCTGCGAACAACCAGTGAGACCTCAAGTCCTCATGATTCAGATGTGGTGATCTACTATCCACACTAAGATATTGAGTTCTAAACTCGATATTAATATAGATATTGTTGGTGCAAAAATCTGCCTGCATCGGAGAAGCTGGAGCCGAGGGAGTCGCGGTCGCCGTCGGGACCTGCAAAAGAAGTCTAAACCGGAGTTGGGGTTGCTCCGGCAAGACCCTCCGACGCTCAAGTCAGTTCTCTGCCTCAACAAGAATGGAGTGCTCGAACGAAAATTTTAGCAGAGTTTCTAGGTAAAAATGAGAGCTTAGAGAATAACATATCTGGGGTCCCCCTTTTATAGACGGAGGGAGCAATAGACTGATAGCGATGTCTGTAACCGTCTGGCAGTGGGCTGCCCAGAGTCAGGGGGAGTTTGTTAAGAAGAGTAGTGGGGTGAAATCATGGCTATCACCGGGACACGCCACGTGGAGTCTATCGCGGGGAGTGGAGCAGCATCCATTGTCGCGACTTGCTAGAGGATGGAAGAATCGTGCGGTATCCATCGCAGGAAGTGGAGCAGGATCATGGGCATCATAGCAGTCTGCCAGGGAGTAATGGAGCCACGCAGAATCCATCACAGGAGGTGGGGCAGGATCGTGGCCGTTGCTGTGTCACACCAGGGAGGGCAGACCTGTCGGCTGAAGTTTGGCTGGAGTGTCTGGCGGAGAGGGGTGGTTAGCTATCCATTTGAGAGGAGCCTGGAGTCTGGCTCCCGTAGGAGTCCGGACGAAGTCTTCCTTCAGTCGAAGTTGGGGACGAGGTCCGGCTCCCGTGAGAGTCTGGACGGAGTCTTCCCACAGTCGGAGTCGGAGACGAGGCCCAGTTCCCGTAGGGGTCCGGGTGGAGTCTTCCTGCAATTAAAGTCAGGGGCGAAGTCTGGCTCCCATAGGAGTCCGGACGAAGCTTACCAGCGGTTGAAGTTGGTGACGGAGCCCGGCTTCCGTAGGAGTCCGGGCAGAGTCTACTTGGCAGTTGGAGTTGGGGGCAGAGTCTGGCTCCCGTAGGAGTCCGGACAAGGTCTGTCTGCAGTCAGAGTCGGGGATGAGGCCCGGCTCCCATAGGGGTCCGAGCGGAGTCTTCCTGCAATTAAAGTCAGGGGTGAAGTCCGGCTCCCGTAGGAGTCCGGACGAAGCTTACAAGTGGTTGAAGTTGGTGATGGAGCCTCACTCCCGTAGGAGTCCGGGCGGAGTCTGCTTGCGGTCGGAGTTGTGGGCGGAGTCCAGCTCCCGTAGGAGTCCGGACGAGGTCTGTCTGCAACCAGAGTGGGGACGAGGCCCGGCTCCCGTAGGGGTCCGGGCGGAGTCTTCCTGCAATTAAAGTCAGGGGCGAAGTCTGGCTCCCATAGGAGTCCGGACGAAGCTTACCAGCGGTTGAAGTTGGTGACGGAGCTCGGCTCCCGTAGGAGTCCGGGCGGAGGCTGCTGGCAGTTGGAGTTGTGGGCGGAGTCCGGCTCCGGTAGGAGTCCGGCTGGAGCCTTTTAGCAGCTGAGGTTGGAAATGAAGTTCGGCTCCCGTATGAGTTCGGACGAGGTCTGTTTGCAGCCGGAGTCGGAGGAGACTTGCGAGGGTTAATCCCGTTGAGAACTTCGGCTGAGGGTATTTTATACCCAACACCAGTCCCCCTACTTTCGAGTTCGAATTTCGAACGAAGGGAGTACAGAAAGATCGTCGCAGCCAAAGTTCTCCCCTTGACGTCCGCACGCGACCATCCTCAGATATGTTGGCATTTAATGCGCATATGCTGGAGCTTTTTTTCGATTAGGGCGACCCGAAGAGCCTTTTCGAAACTCCCACCGGGACGTGATCCCAAGCGTCATGCCATAAAAGTTTGCAAACGGTCAACCCCAGGTCGCGACGAGTGGGATAGCCGGATACGTGGTGGGCACTGGTTGGCCTAGGGACACCTGCCACCATAATTGCGCCAGATTCCGTTGCCTATTTAAACCCCCCACCCTTCCTCCAGGGGCTTTACTTCGCCTAAGGGACGACATCTTTCTTTCGCCTAAGAGCTTAGCCACTCAGCCACTCCATCGGTGCCCCTTCCGACTCTGAGCATCCTCCACGCTGGTCTTTGCCGTCTCTCTACCATCTCCAGTCCCCCGATTTCTCTCTAAGGGGTTTCCCCGCCAGGGTCTCCACCCCGGAGGCCAACCTCAAGAGGATGCCACGGACTTGGAAGAGTGCAAGGAGGAGAATAGCAGTCTGCGAGTTCTCCGATTGTCGAGTTGCCGCTGAGGGTTCCCATCGCTTTAAAGGGGGCTCAAGGGAGAATTCCTTCAACAACAGGGGTTTAATAATGGGGACAACTGGTGAAGGTATTCTGTCTGAGAATTTCAGAGTAGCTGGACGGGGTGACACCGGTCAAGAGGGCAGAGCTGTCGTCACAAGCAGTGGCGGGATCCTTGATGTCGTCGGGGCCGAGGGATCAGAAGCGGTCGGCACCGATGATGGGGCAGTAAAACTTGTTGCGGGGACGGTGGAAGTAGCGCATGCCGATCCTGCCGGAATACTTAGGACGGTGGTTGTCATGGAGCATTCGGTGATGGCGCATATCTCCGGCGCCATTGCTGCCTCCGGGGTAACTCTGGTTCTTCTTGAAACAGGTCGTCGTCGCCGCTGTCGTTGCCCTTGCTGCCCCCTGGAATCTATCCCATCCTTTTCCCCCTAGGGTTGGGATTTCGGAGTTGGAGCGGAACAAGGCGGGGGTGAGAGCCGATAGGCTTGTCACATGCACTGGAAAATGCGGTTGGGAAGGACAGAAATGGGAAGAGAAGTTTGCAGCTTGAAGTGGCCTCCGGTGTATCCCTTTCAAGCTGTGTTTTCGAGCCTTGTAATAATGTATTCTTTTCTGACCCTCTGGATCTTGTAACATACATCTTGTTAGTCAAAAAATGAGAAGGTTATTTTGTTACCTCGTCCGTACTTTGCATCGAATCGTTGTCTGCCAAACTTTTTTCCTTTACCGTTGTTATTGTTGTATTCCCTTCTCCTCCCTTTTTTTTTTTTTTTTTTTTTGACGTCGTCCGTAGGTTACCGGTGGTTGTAACGCCGGCTTGCCTCTTTTACTCATGTGTTGAATTGTTGTTTGTCGAGCTTCTTTTCGACCTTTGTGTTGTTCGGAGGTACCCGATTGTCAACGTATCGATCTGTCTTTTTCGCCCATGGCCGTAGGTTCGTCTGGGGCCACTCGGGTTTGGTGTCCCCATCAGGGCTCGAGCATGGAGGTCTGAGCTTTCGTCACTTTGAGGAAGTCATCTCATCTTGGGTTTGCGTTGAAAGCTTTCGTGAAAGCCGGGGTTCTCTGCATCCTAGATGCTGTTTGTTTTTCATTCGTCGCCGGTGTAGTTCATCGCTTTTCCTTTTAACTTCTCTCTCCTTTTTCTTTTTTTGAGTGGGATTTTTTTTTTCTCCACTCTTGGTGGGGCTGCGGGGGTTCGGCTCCCGTAGGTGAAGTCGGGGTGAGGTCTGGCTCCCGTGGGAGTTCGAACGGGGTCTACCTGTAATTGAAGTCGGGCAAAATTTGACTCCTGTGGGAGTTCGGGCGGAGCTTACCAGCGTTCGAAGTCGAGGATGAAGCTCAGCTCCCGTAGGAGTCCGGACGAAGTTTGCCTACAGTCGAAGTTGGAGGAGGAGTCTGGCTCCTGTAAGAGCCCGGATGGAGCTTGCCTGCAGTTGAGGTCGGAGATGAAGTCCAATTCTCGTAGGAGTCCGGATGGAGTCTTCTTATGATTAGAGTCGAGGGCAAAGTTTGGCTCTCGCAGGAGTCCGGACGGAGTTTTATCACGAAGGGGCCGCTGGGGAAGGTCGTCCCCCTTTTTCTCATCTGGTCTTGAATGACCAGACCTTAATTGATGTTGGGGCGAGGTTCTTTCCCTATTTCTGTCGTAACAAGGTTCAGCTTTGGTTAGGGTGAGGTTCGCCTCTTATCCCTAACACGGCTGTAGGGGCACACATGGGCGTTGCTGGGCCCCTACCCCCATCCGATCTAAAGAGAATCGAACCTTCGACTTTGCTCAAGTTAGGGCGAGGTTCTCTTCCTGTCCCTAACAGGGCTGTGGGGGCGCATATGGGCGTTGCAAGGCCTCTCCCCCCATCCGGTCTAAAGGGAACCGGGCCTTCGACTTTGCTCAAGTTAGGGCGAGGTTCTCCTCCTGTCCCTAACAGGACTGTGGGGGCGCATATGGGCGTTGCAGGGCCTCTCCCCCCATCCGGTCTAAAGGGAACCGGGCCTTCGACTTTGCTCAAGTTAGGGCGAGGTTCTCCTCCTGTCCCTAACAGGGCTGTGGGGGCGCATATGGACGTTGCAGGGCCTCTCCCCCCATCCGGTCTAAAGAAAATCGGGCCTTCGACTTTGCTCAAGTTAGGATGAGGTTCTCCTCCTATCCCTAACAGTGCTGTGGGGGTGCATATGGGCGTTGCAGGGCCTCTCCCTCCATCCGGTCTAAAGAGAATCGGGCTTTCAACTTTGTCGAGATGAGGTTCCCCTCTTGCTTCTGATACAATTTGTTTGGATTGTCCTGTAGATGTAGGATAGTGCCAAAGACATGTAGATATACAACTTTTAATTAAAATGAAGTTATTGGTAGTACATCCGTAAGTTCTTCGAGCTCCATGGTCGCGGGAGGTCGGCTCCTCCGAGCTCCTTAAGATAATAAGTTCTAGGCCGGACTACTTCTTTGACCTCATACGGGCCTTCCCAGTTTGGGGCGAGTTTCCCTCGATCCTGAGGTTGCGAGACAGCGGCTCATCGAAGCACTAGATCTCCTGCTCTAAAGACTTTGTTCCTGACCCGAGAGTTGTAATAGAGAGCGACTTTCTGTCTGTAGGCTGCCATTCGAACCTGAGCTATCTCCCACCTTTCTTCCAGCAGGTCGAGGTTGGCTTTAAGACCTTGTGAATTTTGATGTTCGTCGAATGTCACGACTCGTGCCGATGGAAGTTTAAGCTCAATTGGGATGACGGCCTCCGTACCGAAGGCTAAAGCAAAGGGGGTCTCCCCTGTGGGCAGCCTCTGGGTAGTTCGATACGCCCACAACACATGATAAAGCTCGTCCGCCCAAGTTTCCTTCGCCTTTTCGAGCCTTGTCTTAATTCCCTGCAGAAGGGTTCTGTTAGTTACCTCAGCTTCGCCATTCGCCTGAGGATGGGCTACTGATGTGAAGTTGTGGGAGATGTTCAGATCTTCGCAGAATCCGATGAATTTCGCTCCCGCGAATTGCCATCCATTATCAGTGATTAGGGTCCTAGGCAGACCGAACCTACACATGATTAACTTCCAGACAAAATCTTGTACTTTTGCTTCTGTGATTTTTGCTAGTGGTTCGGCTTCAACCCATTTGGTGAAGTAGTCGATCGCTACAAGGAAAAACTTCCTCTGCCCAGATGCCATGGGAAAGGGGCCAAGGATGTCCATCCCCCACTGTGCAAAAGGCCATGGGGCACTCAAGGGTGTGAGCTCAGTGGCGGGCTGTCTCTGGATGTTGGCATATCTCTGGCATCGATCACACTTTCTGACATATTCAATCGAATCATGATGCATTGTCGGCCAGTAATATCCTTGGCGGAGCAACTTGTGGGATAAAGATCTAGCCCCCAGATGGTTTTCGCAGATTCCTTCATGCACTTCCCACAAGGCGTAGTCGGCTTCCGAAGGCCAGAGATATTTTAAGAGGGGCAAAGAGTATGATCTCTTGTACAATTTGCCCTCATAAAGGATGTATCGAGAGGCTTGATTTCGGAGCTTCCAAGCTTCTTTTGCATCCTGGGGGAGAACCCCATCTCTGAGAAATGTTATCAGTGGGTCGATCCAGCTGGGCTCGTGGTCAATTTCCATAACGGGCCGTGATTCTTTCATACTCGGACACTTGAGTACTTCAAAGAGAACACCTTTGGGTAATTCGGCCGGAGCCAGCGTTGCCAGCTTGGAGAGAAGGTTGGCCCTGATATTTTCCAACCTCGAAATTTGCCTGATGTCAAAGCTGCCGAAGGCGGGGACGAGCTCTTTTACCTTTTCAAGATATTTAGCCATGCTGTCCTCCCACGCCTCGTAGTTTCCATTGACTTGTCTCACTATTAGTTGAGAGTCGCTGTGGACCCAGAGCCGATCTATTCCCAGCTCTTTGGCGATCCTCAGTCCTGCGATCAGAGCTTCATATTCCGCTCCGTTGTTCGTTGTGGGGAACTCGAAGAGCAGAGCCTACTCTGCGACAATTCCCTCCGGACTGATCAAGATCAGGCCCGCACCTACACCCGACATGTTGGAAGAACCATCCATGTAGAGGGCCCAAAAGCAATCAGAGGGATCTGCTTTTTCTTTGGGGGAGTTCGGCCGGGGTTTCAGGCTGTCAATTTCGCCTTGTTCAGGTTCGGCCTTCTCTGGGATAGTACACTCCACTATGAAATTCGTCAATATCTGGGCCTTCACTGCCGGCCTGGGTCGATAGTTGATGTCGAATTCTGTGAGCTCGATCACCTATTTTGCCATTCTCCCAGAGGCATCTGCCCGGTGTAGAATCGTCTTGATCGGTTGGTCAGTGAGCAGTGTTATGGTGTACCCTTGAAAGTAGGGTCAGAGGTTCCAGGCTGCAATCAACAGGGCGTAAGTCAATTTTTCTAATTTGGTATACCTGGTCTCGGCATCTCTTAGCACGCGACTGACGTAGTAGATTGGCCATTGGACTTTTGCTTCTTCTTTGACAAGGACTGCCGCGAGAGCCATAGGAGAGACCGCCAGGTATAAAAATAGTTCCTCCCTAAGCTCCGACCTTGCCAGCAGCGGGGGTGAGCTGAGGTAGCTCCTTAGTTCTTCGAATGCCTGTTGGCACTCAGAGGTCCAACAGAAGTTCTTCGGTTGCTTGAGGATTTGAAAGAAGGGTAGGCACCATTCGGCCGACCTTGCGACAAAGCGATTCAGGGCTGCCACCCTCCCTGTAAGGCACTGAACCTCCTTTATCGACTTCGGGGCGGCCATCTCCTGGATGGCGCAATTTTTTTCTGGATTGGCCTCAATCCCACACCCCGACACCATGAAGCCCAGGAACTTTCCCGAGGCTACTCCGAAAGCGCATTTAGTCGGGTTCAACTTCATTCTATATTTTCGGAGAGCATCGAAGGTCTCCTCGAGGTCGGCGACATGATCCATGAAAGATTTACTTTTTACGAGCATATCGTCCATGTAGACCTCCATGTTGCGGCCGATCTACTCCTTGAAGATTTTGTTCACCAACCGTTGGTAGGTTGCACCTGCATTTTTTAGGCCAAAAGGCATGACCCTGTAACAGTAAAGGCCATGGTTAGTAATGAAAGCGGTCTTTTCTTCATCTTTTGATGCCATCCTGATTTGATTATAGCCGGAGAATGCATCCATAAAGGTAAGGAGCTCATGGCCCGAGGTCGCATCCACCAGTTGATCGATTCTGGAAAGGGGGTAGCTGTCCTTCGGGCAGGCCTTATTCAGCTTTTTGAAGTCTATGCACATCCTCCACTTGCCGTTTGCCTTTTTGACTAGGACAACGTTGGAAATCCAATCAGGATAATTGACTTCCCTAATGAATCTGGCCTTGAGGAGTTTGTCTACTTTTTCGGCTATCGCCTTCTGCCTCTCTGATGCATGACCTTGGATTTTCTCTTTCATCGATCGATGCTTTGGATCGACGGCCAGACGGTGCTCCATGACTTCCGTGTCAATCTCCGACATGTCTGCTAGAATCCAAGCGAAAACATCTGCATTCTTTCGTAGAAAATCGATGAGATGCATCCGCACCTCCTCCCCCAGGTTGGAGCCGATCATCGCCACATGCTTCGCATTCCCGTCGTTCAGAGGGATCGGCACCAGATCTTCGATTGGGCCGCCCCTCTCTTCAGTGAGGTCGTCGCAGACATCCAACCCGTCAACTGGACAGGGGTCGGACTGATCGCTTCTTTGCAAGGCTATGTTGTAGCAATGTCTGGCCAGGGCTTGGTCTCCTCGGACCTCTCCGATCCCCTGACTGGTGGGGAATTTCAACTTCAAATGGTAGGTTGATACGATGGCTCGGAGAGCATTGAGGCCGGGTCGGCCGAGGATTGCGTTGTAGGCTGACGGTGCCTTTACCACCAAAAAATTCACCAGAGCCCTGGATTGCCTTGGGTATCGACCTGTGGCCATAGCCAAAGTTATTATTCCCTCCGTCGAAACAGCGTCACCAGTAAACCCTACCAGAGGTGAGCTAATCGGCCTCAAATGGCCGTCAAGGACGGACATTCTTGAAAAAGCATCGTAGAACAAAATATCGGCCGAACTTCCATTATCGACAAGGATGCGGCGGACGTCGTAATTTGCTATATTCAAGGAAACTACAACCGCATCGTTATGAGGGAATTGAACTCCCTGAGCATCTTCTTCAGCAAAGGTTATGGGCTCCTCAATCTTTTGTCGCTTGGGGGGTACGGCCAGTGCATCAGTTGCTTCTTGTCGGGATCCTCCTGAGATGGTGTTTGCGAAATCCATCGGAGGCTGATCGTCTAACCGCTCCATGCCGGTGACCATTGCCGGAGGATGTGGGGCCTGGGAAACCAGAGGCGAGATCGGGGCCCGAGACATGGCTGCGGGGGCCGTGGGTCACCGTGTGGATGTTTCGCGAGAAGACATCAGGCGCGGATCCAGTGGGGGGAAGGAGGAGCGGATGTCGGAGAAGATAACCAAAGGTGGTTCCATTGAGCGCTCCTTTAAGAACAAGGGTACTGCGGAGGTTCACCGCCCTTCCTCTAGCGCCAATCCTGTTGGTGCAAAAATCCGTCTGCGTTGGAGAAGCTGGAGTTGAGGGAGTTGCGGTCGCCGTCGGGACCTGCAAAAGAAGTCTAAACCGGAGTTGGGGTTGCTCCGGCAAGACCCTCCAACGCTCAAGTCAGTTCTCTGTCTCAACAAGAATGGAGTGCTCGAACAGAAATTTTAGCAGAGTTTCTAGGTAAAAATGAGAGCTTAGAGAATAATGTATCTGGGGTCCCCCTTTTACAGGCAGAGGAAGCAACAGACTAATAGCGATGTCTGTAACCGTCTGGCAGTGGGCTGCCCAGAGTCAGGGGGAGTTTGTTGCGAAGAGTAGTGGGGTGGAATCATGACTATCATCGAGACACGCCACGCGGAGTCTGTCGCGGGGGGTGGAGCGGCGTCCGTTGTCGCGACTTGCTAGAGGATGGAAGAATCGCGCGGTATCCATCGCAGGAAGTGGAGCAGGATCGTGGGCATCATAGCGGTCTGCCAGGGAGTAATGGAGCCGTGCAGAATCTGTCACAGGAGGTGGGGCAGGATCGTGGCTGTTGCTGTGTCACGCCAGGGAGTGCAGACCTGTCGGCTGAAGTTTGGCTAGAGTGTCTGACGGAGAGGGGTGGTTAGCTATCCATTTGAGAGGAGCCCGAAGTCCGGCTCCCGTAAGAGTCCGGACGAAGTCTTCCTTCAGCCAAAGTTGGGGACGAGGTCCGGCTCCCGTGAGAGTCCGGACGGAGTCTTCCCACAGCCGGAGTCGGAGACGAGGCCCGACTCCCGTAGGGGTCCGGGCGGAGTCTTCCTGCAATTAAAGTCAGGGGCGAAGTCCGGCTCCCGTAGGAGTCCGGACGAAGCTTACCAGCGGTTGAAGTTGGTGACGGAGCCTGGCTCCCGTAGGAGTCCGGGCGGAGTCTACTTGGTAGTTGGAGTTGGGGGTGGAGTCCGACTCCTGTAGGAGTCTGGACGAGGTCTGTCTGCAGCCGGAGTCGGGGACGAGGCCCGACTCCCGTAGGGGTCCGGGCGGAGTCTTCCTGCAATTAAAGTCAGGGGCGAAGTCCGGCTCCCATAGGAGTCCGGACGAAGCTTACTAGCGGTTGAAGTTGGTGACGGAGCCCGACTCCCGTAGGAGTCCGGGTGGAGTCTGCTTGCGGTCGGAGTTGTGGGCGGAGTCCGGCTCCCTAGGAGTCCGGACGAGGTCTGTCTGCAATCGGAGTCGGGGACGAGGCCCGGCTCCCGTAGGGGTTCGGGCGAAGTCTTCCTGCAATTAAAGTTAGGAGCGAAGTCTGGCTCTCGTAGGAGTCCGGACAAAGCTTACCAGCGGTTGAAGTTGGTGACGGAGCCCGACTCCCGTAGGAGTCCGGACGGAGTCTGCTGGCAGTTGGAGTTGTGGGCGGAGTCCGGCTCCGATAGGAGTCTGGCTGGAGCCTTTCAGCAGCTGAGGTTGGGAACGAAGTTCGACTCCCGTATGAGTTCGGATGAGGTCTGTCTGCAGCCGGAGTCGGAGGAGACTCGCGAGGGTTAATCCCGTTGAGAACTTCGACTGAGGGTATTTTATACCCAACAGATATGATCTATATAATAGATGTGATCTATAGATTTATGTTTGATATGATTATACATGTATGTAGATTTTATTTTCAGATCTTATGCATGCATTATATCATATTATAGATCCTAGGATAGGGTTCTTATATATGATCTAAAGCATGTTTATTAGATTAAATCATTTAATCTGATATTTTCTGCTACTAAAATTTTAAAATTGCATGCTTGAAGCCTTACCGATTTTCCAATATTTTTCTATGTAATGGTGGATCGGCTAACTGGAAGAGTTTCAAACAACTGGTCAATGCAAATTCAACCATAAAACTCGAGTACATCATCACCTCTGAAGCTGCTAAGGAAGCACTCTAGTTCAAAAAATTTATTGCGGAGCTGGGTGTGATGCCATCGAATACCATTGCACTGTATTACAACAATAACGACACCATAGCCCTTGCTAAGGTGCTCAAGTCTCATCAAAAGTCCAAGTATATAGAGCGGTGGTTCTACATCATATCTTGAGAAGAAGTTCGTTGAGGTGCAGAGAGTTGACTCCACGTGATGGCCCTGCTGATAAAGTCTCTTAACTAACAGAAGATCGAAGCTCACCTTGAAAAGATGGTTCTTAGGTAATGACCAATTGACTTTAGGTCAAGTGAGAGTTTATTGGATGTGTGCTCTAGAAGTCAATTATTGATAAATGCATTATATAATTCCATGGTATCAGTTTGTACTTATAAATTTTATTCATTAATAAAGGATATTTTTATTACCAATCATATTTTTATGTATCCATGATTTGTCCTAGAGACTTACAGATGATTTTGTATATTCTCAAATTGTTAAGAATTTGAGACATACATTATTAATGGTTACTTTCTAAATACTTTCGATCGTAGGATCATTACGGAGAACAGTGATCGATCTAGTTAGATCAATGCATGGATCACCTCCTTTTCAGATAGATGAATCTTGAGTCTGTAGTGTGGAAACACTCAGGTGAGAGTGTAGATGGTTATTAGAGAACAACCTGCCCTCAGCGTGATCAATATGAGAGACCACTTGGATGACTACTCACTCATCAGTGGTTTGCTCAATGCTGTAATAGTGTGAATGATCCATTAACCTACGATGCATTGACTATTCGTAATGAGGCTACTGAGTTTGACTGTATCTAAACTTGGATCCTTAGCCAGTTGGGTCCTTGTGGTGTATATTGGCTTCAATGGGTTCAGATTTACTATTAGGAGTAAGATGCACCTAGATGGAATCTATCAATTTTGATAGAAAAAGGAGAAGTCCTATGCGATTCACAAGACTGAGTTTAAGAAGTCTTCGATCGAAGCAAGTGTGAATACTGGAAAGGAGTTTTCATACGATTCATGAATGAACTCGAGTCGCACCAATCTAGCATATGACTGATGTTGAAATTTGATAAATTTTTCATGACCTCCATCAAGTCAGGACTCATGATAAAAAGATTGAATCATATGGTAACTGTACCTAGAGCTTCAATACTTTCATTCTGTTGGGTTGCCACTATATACTGCTAGGTATCACTGATGGATTGTGAGACTCGTCGAGCATCGTCTTGATGATCGATGACCTTCGAAAGGCAGAGTTGGAATTGTTCCAACCCATCGAAAGAAGTTTCAATAATATTGTGATAGAGATTATAATATATCTCACTATCAGATAGAATAGAACCTATGGGGTCACAAATAAAAGAGGTTCTTCTTTGATCAGATGGTTGATCAATGATTATGAATCCTTAAAGGGTATAACCATCAATATGATTAATGATTAATCTCATACAAAAATTATAATTAAGTAATTCACTAAGAATTAGTAAATTATAGGAGGATTAATTAGTAATTAAATTACTAATTAGCTTAATTTGATTGAGTAATGAGGTTTAGATCAAGTCTAATTGAATAGGATTCAATTTAACTTGAATTGGATTTAGTCCGATTGCAAGGAAGATTAATTCCTGATTTGATTAGGACTTGAGCTCAATTAATTTTTGATTGGATTAGAATTTAATTAGAGAGATTAGATTTCTAACTAGATTAGGTTTTCTTATCTTTTTGAATCTAACCAAATTTGATTTGGTTTGGGACCAAATTAGAACCAACCAAGAGTCCAAATCAGATTGGACTCTTCCCTTGCGCCACCCCTCTTCATGATGCCAACTCTTCTCATGCTGATTTCTTTTTTGTGTGATATTTTCCCATGCCAAAAGAGGATTGTCACCTCCTTCTCAATGCCTAAGAGGTTGAGATAAAGATTGATTTAAATTTGAATTCAAACCAGATTTGAATTCAAGTTTAAATCCTTATTTTGATGAGGTTTGACCTCATCTAACTCTTTTGGACTCCAACCTTTAAAAAAAAAACCTTTTGGCATTGAAACCAGAAGAGAATTACCATGAGATATCTAAGATTACTGAGTGGAAAAGAAAAAAAGGAGTGAGGCATCCCATCTTGGCATGAGAGGGGTCTAGGCTTTCTTTTCTAGATCTAGGCATTGGGTTTGGGAAGAGAGAAAAAGAGAGAAAAGTGTTTCTTCTCTTTGCCTTCTTCCTCAACCTCTTCTTCTTCCTCCTAAAGCCTTCTTCTTCTCTAGAGGAGTCTGAGAGATCTGAAGAAGGAGATAGATCAGCCATTAGGAGTAGATCTCTACAAGGAAGCTAGCACTCCAGGAAGATCGTCAGACCTCTAATCGGATCAGAAGCTTTGTATGGATACCTGTGGAGGCTGGACATCTATGTGGCTAGAAGAACCTTCAAATCTATAATCATCAACTATAGTGAATATTGAGAAATATGTCCTAAAGTCAATCATCTAAGTTGTAGATGATTGTGCTCCATATGTTGGAAAATGTGTGCCAAAGCCAATCGTTAGACGATTGTGCTCATCTTGTCAATTGTATATGAATTTTTATTAATAAAAAATTATTTGATATTTTTATTACAAATTGATCATCTTTAAACTCTTTTATTAAAATAAAATCCTTAGGACTATAATTAATCGATAAAGGAGGATTTGTCGTTAAGTCCTTAAAAATGTTCGCAACCAAACGATACGCTATTACTAGGATAATAGCGATATCAAGTGAAGGTCGTTGTATGCCATATGAGTTGGTTATCCTATTAACCAAAGAGTGTGAATATATTGTTATGGCATACAGATGGAATATAAGAGTATATTTACATCGAACGTGACTATGTGTGGAGCATTCTGCTGTCAAGAGTAGCTTGTGAAGGGTATAGATATAAGTGTCCCTCCGACCTGAGACCACCACGATGATTTGTAAGCAACTCACTGTACTTTAGTATCAGACCATCTAGTTCTAACTTAGTGATGGAAGATTACTGGATGTAGTCAAGTACTTATCAAGTCAGTGTGTGAGTCAAGATGGAATTGACCCCTCTGAATTAGTAGGAGATATGTATTAATGTATTTCAATTCAGTAAAATCTTGATCAGGATAATCTATGAGATAGATTTGAAAGATTGAAATATAATGTAATCGACTAAGTTAGGGATGATAGTTGAACCTTAGATCGTCTTGAGCATTTGGATCAAAGGGATGAATTTTACGGCAACCATACGCCAGTAGGTTCTAGAAGGTTGCTTTGCAATACTTCGACCTATCTGATCGTCGGGTCATCATTACTAGATGGTTACATTGATTGGTATAGAAAGTTATTCCTATGCTACTAACTTAGCTTCGAACCTATGAGGTTACATGCATTAGAAGATTTGATCAAATCAGATGGCTGAAGAGTCCAATTGGATTGTGACTCTAGTATAAAGTCCTACAACTAGGACTCTGGGGGAGAGTCCCATTGGGACTGGAACTCTAGTATTTTTAGAGAATTAATTAATAATTAGATTACTAATTGATTTAATTTGATTAAGCAAAGAGCTTTGAAACAAGTCTAATTGAATTAGACTTAGTTCGACTCTAATTAGGTTTGATATGATCGAGCTCGATTACAAAAAAAATTTGATCCTGATTCGATCAGGATTTTGACTCGATTAATTTCTAATTAGATTAGAAAATTAATAAGATATTTAAGATTTTAATTAGATTAGATTCATTTTTATCAGTGGGTTCAATCTAAATTTGATTTGGATTAGAATTAGAATTGAAAATAAAGAGTCCTTATCAATTAGGACTCTATCCTTATCTTTTGCGCCACACCAAGATCCATGCCATTTTCTCTACACTTAATTGGATTTGGGTTATGATTTTTGGCATCATGATAGAGGATCCAATAAGACTAGATGGCTATAGCTGATGAGTCATAATATTATCTCTTGCCTATTTCAAATGTGATCCGAATTAGAGATAAGAGGTAAATTAGGAAAGAGATTTTTTGTATATAGAATATTGTTGGTGCTATATTAATTTTTTATTTATTTTCTTGGAGAATTATTTAGTGTGTGAGACTTTATAATCCTTCTTCATATCTTAATAATTTTTTTGGAATTTTTTGAGATGCCAAAAGGAGGTTTTGGCATTGACTCTTGGTGCCCCTTCCTTAGAAAATCCTAATTCCTAGTCTATAAAATGGGGTCCTCTCTCTTGGATGTCCCATGATCAATCTCTTACTGATTTTTATTTTCAAAGCCTCTTCTCCTCCTTCTCTATTCCTCCTCTAGATCCTCTCTTACTTTGGAGTATCCAAGGTGCTTGAAGAAGGAGGAACAAATCAGCTGTCGAAGTTGCTTGTAGGCTAGCACCTCCAAGTCTCTGATCTGCGCCTGTCTTCACGTGGATCTTTCTGTAGAGGCCAGATGACTCCATGTGACTATAAGCAACCTGAAGAACACCTTCTCCAATTATTGGACCAGAGGAGATCAAGATCAAATTTGTTTGGCAATGATCTCTAACTTATTTTGATTCCTATGGTAGATCTAATAGTTAGATCTAGAATTTCAGCATCGATGAGATCGATGCGATTTTTATTTTTAGATCTAAAGTATATATTTTCATATCAAAGATCATGATGTGGTAGTATAAGATAGAATCTTATACATGTGATTAGAATTAAATTATTTAATCTATTATTTTTGCTGCATAAAATTTTAAAAATTACATATACTGCACTACCGCATATTTCCTTCAACTGGGATCAGAGCATCATTATTTTGATATGAATTAATATGACTTTAGATCTGATTTTTTATTATTTGATCTGATTATTTATGATTTAGATTAGATTTAAATTAGTTTATTTTCAGATTTGATTATTATTTATTTAGATTAGATGTTCTGAGTAGCAAAGTACTCAAATTGGGTAATCACCAGGCCACCGGTCAT
This sequence comes from Elaeis guineensis, assembly GCF_000442705.2. Classification (NCBI taxonomy): domain Eukaryota; kingdom Viridiplantae; phylum Streptophyta; class Magnoliopsida; order Arecales; family Arecaceae; genus Elaeis; species Elaeis guineensis. The sequence continues at coordinate 54,193,400 of NC_025997.2, forward strand.
AGGAGCAAGTAGGATTTCATGACCCTCTTTTTCCATGCAACGAGGTTGTCTTCATAGCATGTAGGTGTGCCACTGTGAGATCCCATGAAGAAAAAAGCAAAAAGAGAAAACTTACTTTCTTACAAAATCTTAGATCTTGAAATCCCTAGGTGTTGTTATATATGATGCAAGTTGCGAAGATGGTTAGTTACATCTTATCTTGATTAATCAAAATTATTTTGATTTAAAATCATAAAAATTTAGATTTGATCTAAAAAATTTTATGATTTGATGTAAAAAATTTACATAAAAAAAATTATTTTCAAAATCTTCACCATATTGATGCAAAACTTAATTAAGAAGTATGTGTTAAATTCAATGGATCTAGAATTATGATTTAGATCTAATGACATTGCATAAAACATGGGATATGGGTTAGCTCAAATCAGGTCCTTCTCTTTAATTAGGTTAGACCTAAGGTTAGAATCAAAGAATTGATTGATCATGTAGACAAATTGATTAAGTCTAACCAAATATTGAATTAGATTAATCAAGATTTTTTAATACAATAGTTGTAGATGGTCAAGTCTATGTCTTTGATTAGATCAAATAGACTTTGATTGTGGCTCAGTGGTTGAACCTGACTCATTAGGTTGGTCAAATCGAAACTAGTTAACCAATTAGTGTCTAAAGTAAGTTTGGCATTTCGATTGGTGGTTTCTAATTGGGAGCGGCTTACTTAGCCATTTTGATGGTGCCTAAGGCAAGCATAGCAGACCCTCCCATCAATCTCACTTACCTGGTCAATTTGGTGAACTAGATTTTGATTAGATTGCTAAGTGATTCGAGTTAGCCCATGCCATTAAGGTTGATCAGTGTGACTGATCTAGGTGTTAGTTCAATCAGCATGACCTAATCTGATTCAATGATTTGGTGAAGTCAGTGGGAGGATTATGGTCTACTGATTGATCTTTTCTTCTCTCTTCTTCTCTAAACTGATTAAATCTTCTAAATTATTAGGTCTCTAAAATGAGCTAGTTATGGTGACAACTAGATCATAGCCTCTCATTAAGATGAATGGTAATGGATCCATTATTTTTTATTGACATTGCAGGCGCCATCTATCTGATCTTCTTTCTGAATGATGGAATTATTATTCATCATATGATGACTCTGTTAAACTATCTGATGATGGTTGGGTTGACCGAGCCATCCTCAGACCTAATCACTCATTAGGTAGAATCACTAAGTAGGTTTATGTTAATAGTTTGATCTAATCGAAACTTTCAATGGAGGCCCATTGTCTCCTGAAATGAAATCTGAGTCTAAATTAAATACTAAAAGTTGTTTGGAGAAATAATTGGTTGAGAACCTACCCATAGATACATATGGATTGACAGAGCCATCTTCGGACCTATATGTAGTCTATGTGGATTCCAGTACCCGCTAAGGAATTAAGGTAATTTTTTGAATTGGAGGTAGAGACTACCAATTCGTATAAAATAGTGGGAGAACTTTTAGACTAAAGTCCAAATCTTTAAGATTAACAAATTCATATACTAATTAGGCTTTGTGTTTTTCTTGTGTGTGCAGATATGGCTTCAAACTTATCGCTTTGATCACTATTGGATGGTGAGAAGCTTATCAAACCGAATTTCAATAATTGGTATCGAAAGTTAAAGATAGTTCTGAAGCATGAGAGGATCCTTTATGTGATAATGGATCCGGCATCTGAGGAGCCTACTCCCAATGCCTAAGGTACGGTCTGAGATACTTATTTAAACTGGCTCAACGATCGCACCATGGTTTGTTGCATCATGTGGGCCTCCATGAATGATAAGTTCAGTTGAAAATTTGAAGAGAAAATGCTTCAAGTGTTGAGAGATTTTTTTGGTACTCCTGATGATATTGAGTGGCACAAGACTAGTTGCACTGTTTTCAACATCCGGATGAGAGAGGGTGCATCTGTTACTAATCATGTATTGTACATGATCGAGCAGATTGAAAAACTGAGCAAACTCGACTTCTTCTTGCACGAATAGCTAAGGAAAGATACAATCCTAAACTCCCTATCCAAGTCCTACCTACCGTTTCTTAGTTATTTCAGAATGATGAAGCCTGTAGTCAACTACCACAGTCTGTTGGGGTTGCTACAAACTTTTAAGAAAGATCACCAGCTCCATAAGGAGATGGTGAATCTAGTGGGAGGATCTTCTTCGGATAGTTATCATCCCTTTAAGAAATAAAAAAAGAAGAAGAATAAGAAGGTGTATGGTGCTGGGAGTCAGTCCCAGAAATCTAAGTTCAAGACTGATCAAAGTTAGGTAGAATACTTCTTTTGCAAGAAGCAGGGTCACTGAAAGAAGAATTATCCTTAGTATATTGCTTTCCTTGATCCAAACAGGCCAAAGAAGAATAAGCAATCAATTGCTGGATAAGGTACTTTGTGATAATATCTTGTAACTTCTCTCTTTTTGATACAATGACCTGGGTATTGGATACCAACAGCCCTATTCACATTTGCAATTCATTGCAGGGTCTTCAGGTCACTAAGAGATTTAAAGATGGTGAGAGATTCTTGAACATTGGAGATGGAAGATCAGTTTCAGTTTTAGCTTTAGGAATCATCAAGCTTGTATTCGAGTCTCAGTACATTATTCTTGATGAGTATCATTACTGTCCTAGTTTTTTTTTAAATATTATTTCTGTAGGCCTTTTGGCCAATTTCAATTATGAAATATCAATAAAAGAAACTTTTGTGATATCATTTTGAATGATGTTATAATTTTGCATAGACAGTTGAACAATAATATCTATATTGTATCTAGGTCTAATGTAATGTACATTTCAAATAAACTCCCTAGAATATATGATGTTATGGATGCCTACCTTTGGCATTGTAGGCTAGGTTATATCAACAAAAGTAGGATGAACAGGTTAGCTCAAGAAAAAATTCTTGATAAAAATGATTATGAATCATTACCTACTTATGAATCTTGTTTGCTTGAAAAGATGATCAAATCATCTTTTACTAGAAAATATGAATGAGCCAGTGATGTACTGGGTCTGATACATACTGATGTATGTGGATCCATGAGCATATATGCCAGAGGAGGGTATAGCTATTTCATTACATTCACAGATGACTTATCTAGGTATGGGTACATCTACTTGATGAAACACAAGTCCGAATCATTTAAAATATTCAAACGATTTCATAATGAGGTAGAAAAATAAACTAAAAAAAGTATTAAAACTCTTTGATCCGATCAAGGAGGTGAATACCTCTCTAATAAATTTTTGACATATCTAGGAGAGAATGGGATTCTCTCTCAATGGACCCCTCTAGGAACACCACAGCATAATGACATCTCGAAAAGGAGGAATCGAACCTTGTTGGACATGGTTCAATCTATGATGGGTTTGCAACTCTGTCAATCTCTTTTTGGGGATATGCACTTGAAATAGTCTATCTTGTACTCAATAATATTTCGAGCAAGTCAGTTAGTAAGACACCATATGAGATATGATCAGGACGTAAGCCAAACCTCTCTTACTTTAGCATCTAGGGATGTTCGGTTTATGTTAAACGATTACAAACTGACAAACTTAGTCCTAGATCCGATAAATATAATTTTATAGGGTATCTCAAGAAAATGAGAGGATATTACTTTTACCTGCCTGCTAAACAAAAGATGTTTGTCAGTAGTAAGGCATATTTTTTGAAAAAAAAAAAATTTTAGTGAAGGAATAAGTGCCTCTAAAATCTAACTTGATAAAGTTTGACAGATAGAAAAACCGACACTAATAATTAAATCTGAATCGGATTTAATTAGATCAAACTCGAAGCCCAACATACAAACATCCTTAAGGCGATCGGTAGAGTACCATGTCAGTCGGACAGATACTTAGGCTTCTTGATCTGGGATGGAGATCTTGTTGAACTCGATGAGAACAATAAGGATCCGATCACCTACATGGATGCAATGCAGAGGTCTGACTCTGATAAATGGTTTGAAGCCATAAAATTTGAAATGGAGTCCATGAAGGTCAACGATGTATGGACATTGGTTGACCCACCTGAAGGGGTTAAACCCATAGGGTGCAAGTGGATCTTCAAGAGGAAGAGGAGTGCAGATGGGAAGGTGAAGACCTATAAAGCCCGTTTGGTTGTCAAGGGTTATCATCAGTGTTATGGTATTGACTATGATGAGATATTTTCTCTTGTGGCAATGCTCAAATCTATTTGGATCATACTTGTGATAGCAGCATACCTGGACTATGAAGTCTGACAGATGGATGTGAAGACAGCTTTCCTAAATGGAGAGCTGAACGAAGAGGTGCATATGATACAACCTGAAGGGTTCACATCCACAGATGAGTCCAAGGTGTGTAAGCTTCAGAGATCCATTTATAAATTGAAGCAAGTATCTCAGAGTTAGAACATACATTTTGATAAGGTGATCGAATGTATGGCTTCGTTAGGAATATAGAGGAATCCTGCATATATAAGTGGATAAATACTTTAATAATTGTATTTCTTATATTGTATGTGGATGTTGTTCTCTTAATCGGGAATGATGTCCTGCATTACAAAGAATAAAAGTGTGGCTGTCGTCACAATTCTCCATGAAGGATCTGAGAGAAACAGCCTACATCCTAAGGATGAAGATCTATAGGGATAGATCTAAGAGGCTACTTGAGCTCTCACAATCTATGTACATAGATACCATACTGAAATGGTTTAGCATGGAGAACTTCAAGAAAGGCTATCTTCCGATAGGTCAAAAAATTTCTCTTTCAAAAGGAGATTGTCCAATAACTCCTCAAGAGAGAGAGCGTATGAGTAGAGTTTCATATGCTTCAACAGTGGGTTCTATTATGTACGCCATGACATGTACGAGACCGACATGATATACTCACTAAAGGTAGTGAGCAGATACCAGTCTGATCCAAGAGAAAATCACTGGAAGGTCGTAAAGACCATTCTTAAGTATTTAAAAAATACTAAGGACCAGTGGCTTGTGTATGGTGAAACCGACTTGAAACTTGTAGGGTTCACCAACTTTAGCTTTTAGTCAAACCATGACGATAGCAAGAGTATATCGGACTATATTTTTATCCTAAATGGTGGAGCAATCTATTGAAAAAGTTTCAAGCAGCACACTGTGGCAGACTCTATTTGCGAAGTGGAGTATATCACAGCATCCGATGCTGCGAAGGAAGCTGTATGATTGCAGAAGTTCATCAACGAGCTCAGAGTGACACCCTCCATTGATGGCCCTATCTTATTATACTGCGACAATACTGGAGCCATTGCTCAAGCCAAGGAGTCGAGATCCCATCAGCGCACCAAACATATTCTGTGCCACTATCACCTTATCCGAGAGATCATGGATCAAGATGATGTCAACCTTCAAAAGATCGATGAGAAGGAGAACCTAATCAACCCATTTACTAAAGCTCTCAAAATCAAAGAGTTTGATGACCATAAATCGAAGATGAATATTCGATACTATACCGATTGGCTTTAGTCCAAGTGGAAGTTGTTGAAAAATATATCCCAAAGTCAATCGTTAGACGATTGCACTCATCTTGTAAATTATATATAAATTTTTATTAATAAAAATTATTTAATATTTTTATTATAAATTGACTATCTTTGAACTTCTGTATTGTAATGAAGTCCTTAGGACTATAATTAATTGATAAAGGAAGATTTGTCGTTAGGTTCTTAAAAATATTCGTGACCAAATGATACGCTATTACTAGGATGATAGTGATATCAAGTGTAGGTCGTTGTGCTATATGAGTTGATTATCCTCTTAATCAAAGAGTGTGAAGATACTATTATAGCATGTAGATAGAATATAGGAGTACATTCGCATCGAACGTGACCATATACCGAGCACTCTGCTGTCGAGAGTAGCTCGTGAAGGATATGGGTATAATGTTATTTTCTAGTGATGCAACAAAATATAAATTTTAAAAATTTTAACATAAATCAATAATTGAAAACAATATTTAACAAATAAACTAGATCACTGAAACACAAAATCTTAGGAACCCCTTGATGATTACAATCAAACAACAAAATCATACATATCAAGAGAAGATCAAAAGTCATATACTATCATGAAGATCATGAAATGGTAATCTTGAGATTCTCCCAAGACTCCAAAGTAGAAGCTCTCCAACGGTGATCCACACGGGATTGATCAAGGCCCTTCCCAATTCATCATGGCGCTGCAGTCTTCTTCGTAAGCTAGCTGCTGGTCGTCCTTCGCAAGAATGGGTTGCACCACTCCTTATATGCCTTCAAAATATTCACTAGAACCTCTTTAGAAATTCTTTCCTAAAAGATCTTACCACACATAAATCAGATTTTATGTTCAACACATGAACAATCTGATTTCTAGACAAGTATCTCATACTTTCTATTTTCTCTCTTCCCTTCCTTTCTATTTTTCTTTCTCTTTTCATTGTCTTTTTCACTTTAGATTTTTTTACCTCTTCCTTATCTAATATTACATCCAAAACAATTTTTGGATGATTTTTATGCTATATGTGATGCCCCTTATATAAGAAATGAAGGGGCACCACATAAAACACCAAGGGGTGCCAACTTTTGGCATCCCATCTCCCTTACACGGTATCCATAAATTTTTTTTTCATAGAAACCAAGGAAATGGCATGGAAAAGGAAGTGATTGACTAGTAGAAGGACTCTTTCTCTACTAAGAAAAATTAATACATCATCTTATGGTGAGTGGAAAGGGATTTAATGTGAGAAATCAAGAGTCCTTAACAATTAAGACTCTTCAACATTGAATGCATAATATATAAGGTGTCCTTTATTATTTGATGTTCAAATTCCTTCCAAGAGAAGGACTCTTCCTCCACTTCTTTGTCCACATCCCCAAGTGCCATCATATGTCATGAGGAATTAAGAAAATTCATGGAATCATGTAAGGAAATTAAGAGGAGTAAACCAGAAGGACTTCTCCTCTTAAACACCCAAATAAATGATGCCTTATTTATTTCTTATGTGTGGTTTTAGTGTGGAGGAGGTTTATTCATATGGAACTCTTCCATATAAACCAGATAAATCAACTAATAAATAGATGGTTCAAACCTAATCACATTAGGTCAAGGCAACAAGTCTAGGTTAGCACAAACACCTTTGCACTGAATCCAATTGAAAACTTGGGTTAATTCATGTTCTAGCAATTTAATTAACTTATTAAATTTATAATAAATTTAAATAGATTGGATCAAGATCAAATTTTTATTATGTGTAACCTATTGGATTTCAAATCTAGCCAGTAGTGGATCCAGACTCTCGACGTAACCCTAATCCAATTGGATTAGGTTAGCTCAAGAGTCCCAATCAACTAGGACTCTTCTTAATTGATTATTGAATTAAACTCCTTTAATTTTTATGAGTCCACAAGTCAAGATTGACATCTAGCAACATGTCAGAACTATCTAGAAGATTTAGAATTTGATGAAAATACCAAAATTATCCTTTCATGGCGAGTTACCGTGCAATTCAATCCTTCGATCACACAACATTCCGAAAAGGCTATGGATATAAAAATATATCACATCTAAATACCTAACCATATGTATCTCAATTCAATGATGATGACTCGATTGATGAACTTGTAGAAACTATTTCTACTGTTCATCTCTGCTCTGGCTATAGACTCTCAGAATCATCATCCTATGAGATCACATAGGATATTCTCTCCTCCTATAAAGAGTGATCGATTTCTTGTTGACCACTCACAATCTTCATGCACACTTTACCATACCCAGAATATCCCATATACATCTCAAAGTGGTGTGCTAGAAAATAAACTAAAGGATCCATGTACATAAGGTACCATGGTGATCTTAGGTCAAAGGATCACATGCACCACTCTCACTAAAGAACCATCTGTTGACATGCTGTTAGGCTCCATCAGATGTTCTTCCTATAGGTCAGTTCAGTGAACTCATTCTCTAATAAGCAGCTACATCCTTGTATTAGTGTCACTATACAAGTGATTGTGAGATTAACCATCCTCTCCATCGAGCATACATAGGATGTACCAATCTTATCGGAGTCATCGATCTCCGACTCGATGATCTAATGACTGAAAATATTCTAGATTGGAGCTATCAAAATTTTAGATCTCATTGACATGATCTCATCATGGCCCTAAAATCATTGCCCTAATCTATGGGGTTTATCATAATCATATAAAAAATGATGCAGCAAATGATAAAATATAATACCTCATATAAATAAAAAATTAATATCATGCAAATGAGTAGAAAGATATCATAGAAAAGTTTCTTTGCATCCCCATGCGATTGGCTTGTAGGGTATTATTCTTTCAATCTCTTACTTGCACTAAAGTCAATCACCCTTGTACCTGATGTCCATGCAATCAGGAGGGTGATTACACTGCTGCTGTGTATGGCTTAGTGAATTGGTCCATTATGATGTTCTTAATATTAACTTATTTTATGATCAAATCATAAATGAAGTGAAAGTGCCTAAGATGTGTGTGGGTACCTAGTGAGACCACACCTAACTCAACAATGAATCCTTTCATCTGGCAACTTTCCTTGGTAATCTTTACTAACAGCAATTAATTGAGTCAAAACATAGTTTGCTATTGAGAACTCTTCCAATTCACTACTCCTCTAGTACTTCTCAAGTATTTTAAGAATGCTTTTCATAGTTTTCAAAAATTTTATTATGGATTAACCTAAAAACAATGATTATGCATAAGGCATGATCCACATCTGGCATGGTATATTGAATATATGGGTAAGTAAACTTCTTTACACCCATTCATGTTGAATCCCTTCAATATTAATATCCATGTACCAAGACTAGGACAAGCCTAATCATCCATTTACATCTATCCCTATAGATGCCAAATATATTGGATACTTAATCCAAGTCTTTTTCATAAAAATTTTTGTGATAAGCAAGCCATTGATCGAGTGTAATATCGGAACCACCTTTCAATATGCTGTATGTTACTCACATATATAACCAAGAAGTTAGTGAGACTCCCACTTATCTTCTTGCACACACATATGGTTCATCTATATTTGATAAAATCAAATATTTTGACTATCCCATCAAAAATAGAAGTACCTACTCCTCAATACCTGTCTGAATTCACAAATGCATTTGCCCTCCCACTAGAGATAACTTCTCTAGAAGAAGTGTGGGAATAGTAAAAATCCAGATTAACATCCCAGATAGCAACCTGTTGGGTCATACCCATATGTGCTTCAACCATAGTCCAAACTTGGTTGATGTACAAAAAGTTCATTTCGGATATCAAGATTCAGGCAAACTGTCAGAGTCTTTACTCATGACAATCTCCGAATGAGTCAAGTAAAACATCATTCACAATGATGTATGGTGTACTGCCATTTACAATGACAAACCCATATTTGAGTGGTATATTACACACTCGGATTGACCTTTCGGTGAGGAGGTGTGTGTCATGATTGTGTCTCATCAATGAGCACATCTGGTTGAGGATCAACTTGTGGACACTCTATAGGTTAAGATAGGATAGTTTGTAGGTTTTGAACTTCTCAAGTTCAATTATCCTCCCACTGTCTCCTTCTCAAAAAAATTTATTTTCCTAAAAAGTGGCATACCTACTGTCAAAACACCTTTTGTCCAGTAGAATGGTAGAAGTAGTATCTCATACTATTCTTTAGGATAAACTACAAACTTATAAAAATTTGTTCTAGCACAAACTTATGTACATCAACCCTTTTCACATAAGTTGGACAACCTGCCTTTTGCCCTTTCCATATCTCATATGGAGTAGTCGTAATAGATTTTGATAGTATCTAATTTAAAATATTTATAGTAATTTTTAAGATATTTTTCAAAATGAGATAATAATATTTGTGAAGCATTTTAAAGAACACATCATATCACATATGAAGTGTCCATCTCTGGATCGAGATATTATTAGTCTTCAAACATCAATATATTCAACACCTAATATCTTGCTTGCCCTGAGATATGTGACCACCATATATTCATTTCTTATTTTCATCAATATGAAGAACAACATCATTGAGTGACAGAAATATAAGACCATAACCATAAAATTTATCAGAAGGAGAGTAACTTTTACTCTTAACATTATTTCAAATCTATATTACAATAATATAGAGATTGAAATAATATTTCTGATAAACAATGATCTACTAGTTTCTAAATAAGTAGGTTTCTATATCCTTAGTATCAATGGACTATCCATTAGTGTCAAAAGCAAGTAGTCATCTCACTTCAGCTTAATAGGTCCAGCAAATATTTTGCATAAATAGAACCTATATAAGGTATCACATATCTAAAAATTTAAAGCTGAAACACTCAATAATAATTAATTTGTATCACATACAAACTATTAGCAGATGCAACTTTTGCCTCCTGCTATTGCTTCATGCTTGCAAGATAATTCTTACTATTTATCTTATCATTGCTGTTATGATATTAGATACCCTTAGTGAAGATATTCTTCACTTTCTTTTCCTCAATCATTCCATGACATTCGATCAATTTTATAAATATCCTTAGTGAATGTAAAGATGCAAATATATATATAAGAATATAAAAGAACTACTCATAATGACATATACAAGTTAGATGAGAATTTTTATCTAATTGTGTCTCTCACTATTTTAACGAATTTCATAGCTCTCAAGTATGAAATCGAGAAATCTTATCATAAAGTTTCTTAGTGGGATTGAGATCTCAATTCCTCATAAAAAGACTTGTGGATAGCATAACAAACTCCTATGAGTTCAAGGGTAAGTAACTCTTTATTAATTGCATCTCATACAACTCTCAATATAACTTTTGCCTCTAAAACAGTTATAGCCTTGTGGATAGCACAACAAACTATAATATTTTAGTTAAATCGTACCCTTCAATCCTATATGATTATACCTGAATAATACTATCCTTGTGGATAGCACAACAAGGCAGTACTACCAGAATATGTCATAAGCATCACTAAGTCAACATCATATCAATCACTATAGCAAGCTTTGTAGATAGCACAACAAACTCACTACAGTTTTTGACATACTCTATTGACCTAGTATGAGCTAAGAATAATTAGCTTCATTATGCACCAAGACAGTATCAAATCAGTCTCCACAGTAAGCCTTATGGATAGCACAACAAGCCTACTATGGTTCTTGAGATAATACTGGCTTAGCATGAAGGAAGGCATAGATAGTATTCTTAATACTTCGCTATTATGACTTAATATAATTTGAATGAGAGACTTAGGTTTCATGCACATCCTAAACATAACATACATCATATGCTATGTAAATTCTAATTTATAACTACCAGCATATAAGAGCATATATAAAGAAAGACAAATAGTTATGGACTTTTGAAAAAATCATCCGAGCCACAGGATGATTAATGGGTCTAACCTTAGGTGCATAATAGATTGAACCATGTCATGGTCAATCTTAACGCATCTCTGCTCTCCAAAAGCCTGATAGTCTAGTCTTCATCACGATGAAGTCTACCATGAATGCTTGATCTTTATTTGAAAATAGAAAAAAATATTTTCTATCTATTCTTAAATATTTTTTTTTTATTATTTTATATCAATATGTAAAAATCTCAATCATCAGTTAGAAATATAAAAAGAAAATGTTCAGCTAATAATACAATGCATCAAGGGCACCCAGCCCCTATTGCAACTTTTGCAGATACATTAATATAATCAACTAGTATGAAAGTATTCATGCATACATCCATCACATGAATGTACCATAGTCCATAACCAATCAACAAATATTTTATAACAGTTATAAAATATCATAATAAACTACTCATATCATTTTCATTGCGATATCATTCATACACATGTCAATTAAGATGTTCAATTTTATGGGTATAGGACCCATCTAGGGTTTTTGATTCGGGTTCAACACTTGATCCAATTTTAACTTTTTGTCAATCATTGATCATTCATTTGTGTGAGATTGACCAATTCTTAGATTAATCCTAATCCAATTAGGTTAGCATAGATTCGATCAACCATGACTCAAACTTTAATCAAATTAGGTAAATGATAATTTGATCAACCTAATTTTAAACATGAATTCTAATCAAATCAGAACCATTAATTTGATTTAATCTATAATTATTAATTCTAATCACATTAAAATAATGAATTATAGTTGTTGGATATAAAATATCCACAGCCGAAGTCCTCAGCAGAATCAGCTCCAGTAGACTCCGTCCTCAGCCTCAGCTGTCGGTAAGCCTTGTCCGGACTCCTACAGGAGCCGGACTTCGCCTTTAACTTTAATTGCAGGAAGACTCCGCCTGGACTCCTACGGGAGCCGGGCTTCATCCTCAACTCCAACGACTGCAGACAAACCTCGTCCGGACTCCTACGGGAGCCGAACTCCGCCAATGACTTCAACCGCAAGTAGACTCCGCCCGGACTCCTACGGGAGCCGGACTCCGTCCTCAACATCAGCTATCGGTAAGCCTTGTCCGGACTCCTACGGGAGCCGGACTTTGCCTTTAACTTTAATTGCAGGAAGACTCCGCCCGGACTCCTATGGGAGCTGGGCTTCATCTTCGACTCCAACGGCTGCAGACAAACCTCGTCCGGACTCCTACGGGAGCCGGACTCCGCCAACGACTTCAACCGCAAGTAGACTCTGCCCGGACTCCTACGGGAGCCGGGCTCCATCCTCAACATCAGCTGTCGGTAAGCCTTGTCCAGACTCCTACGGGAACCGAACTTCGCCTTTAACTTTAATTGCAGGAAGACTCCGCCCGGACTCCTACGGGAGCCGGGCTTCATCCTCGACTCCAACGGCTGCAGACAAACCTCGTCCAGACTCCTACGGGAGCCGAACTCCGCCAACGACTTCAACCGCAAGTAGACTCCACCCAGACTCCTACGGGAGCCAGGCTCCGTCCTCAGCCTCAGCTGTCGGTAAGCCTTGTCCGGACTCCTACGGGAGCCGGACTTCGCCTTTAACTTTAATTGCAGGAAGACTCCGCCCGGACTCCTACGGGAGCCGGGCTTCATCCTCAACTCCAACGGTTGCAGACAAACCTCGTCCGGACTCCTACGGGAGCCGGACTCCGCCAACGACTTCAACCGCAAGTAGACTCCGCCCGGACTCCTACGGGAGCTGGGCTCCGTCCTCAACATCAGCTGCCGGTAAGCCTTGTCCGGACTCCTACGGGAGCCAGACTTCGCCTTTAACTTTAATTGCAGGAAGACTCCGCCCGGACTCCTACGGGAGCCGGGCTTCATCCTCGACTCCAATGGCTGCAGACAGACTTCGGTCGGACTCCTACAGGAGCCGAACTCCGCCAACAACCTCAACCGCAAGTAGACTCCGCCCGGACTCCTACAGGAGCCGGGCTCCGTCACCAACTTCGACTGCCGGTAAGACCCGTCCGGACTCCTACGGGAGCCGGACTTCGCACCTGATTTTGATTGCAGGAGATTCCGTTCGGACTCCTACAGGAGCCGGGTTCCGCCCGTGACTTCAACTCCGAGAAGACTCCACCCGGACTCCCACGGGAGCCGGGCTCCACCCACGACCCCAACCGCAAGGAGGACTCCACCCGGACCCCTACGGGGGTCGGACTCCGACCGCTGCCGAACTTCAGTCGATGGATCTGCGCTCCCTGGCAGGCCACAATAACGGCCACGATTCTGCTCCACTTCCTGCGATGGATTCCGCGCAGCTCCATCACTCCCTGATAGGCCGCAATAACGGCCACGATCCTGCTCCACTTCCTGCGACGGATTCCGCGCAGCTCCATCACTCCCTGACAGGCCGCAGTAACGGTCGCAGCTCTGCTCCACTTCCTACGATGGATTCCGCGTAGCTCCACTACTCCCTGGCAGGCCACAATAACAGCCACGATCCTGCCCCACTTCCTGCAATGGATACCATGCGATTCTCCCATCCACTGGCAAGTCGCGACGACAGACGCCGCTCCACTCCCTGCGACAGACTCCACGTGGTATACCCCGGTGATAGCCACGAGTCCACCCCGCTACTCTCTGCAACAAACTCCGCCTGACCCTGGGCAGCCCGCAGCCAGACGGTTACAGATGTCGCTATCAGGCTACTGCCCCCTCCGCCTATAAAAGGGGGCTCCATATACGTTATTCTATAAGCTCTCATCTTTTATCTAAAAACTCTGCTAAATTCTCCATTCGAGCACTCCATTCTTGTTGAGGTAGAGAACTGACTTGAGCGTCGGAGGGTCTTGCCGGAGCAACCCCACCTCCGGTTTAGACTTCCTGTGCAGGTCCCGACGGCGACAGCGACTTCCTCGACTCCAGCTTCTCCAGCGCAAGCGGGTTTTTGCACCAACAGGATTGGCGCTAGAGGAAGGGCCTGAACCTTCACGGTACCTTTGTTCTTAAAGGAGCGCTCAACGAAGCCGCCCCCGATCGTCTCCTCCGACACCCACTCCTTGTTTCCCCATGGGATCCATACTCGATGCCTCCTCGCAAGGCATCCACGCGACGGTCCACGGCCTCCGCAGCCAGATCTCAGGCTCCGGCCTCCCCTCCTGTTTCTCAACCTCCTCCTCCTTCTCCTCCGGCAGCGGCGGTCGGCGCAGAGCAGTTCGACCTGCTGGCGCAGCAGGTCAGAGGCCTCACCGAAGCTGTGCAAGCTATGCAGCAGCAGCAGTCGCAGGCATCGGTACGCCCGAAAAGGCCATCCCCGGAACACCAGAATCCAACGGCAGGGCGGGCCACCTGGGCCAGCCGCCCCGTCCTTCCTGGAAAAATGAATCCGAGGGTAGAGAGCCCTCAATCGGACCACGACTCCACCCCTGGAAGATCCCTGCCCCCGTTCTGCCAAAGGACCCTCGAGACTCGAAGTCGAGAGGATTTTCTGGACCGGAGGCTCCAGGAGATGAACCGGTGGATCGAAGAACTCCGCCATGCGCGCCCCGCTTATGGTGAGGATATTTGTACTGACCCTCCCTTCTCCCAAATGATCATGCAGGAACCAATCCCGCCAAATTTCAAGCTTCCCCAGTTCGAAACCTACGATGGGACTTCGGACCCGGTTGATCATCTGGAGGCCTTCCGGACGATGATGCTGCTTCACGGTGCTCCTGATGCCATCTTATGCCGGGCCTTCCTGTCCATCTTGAAGGGAGCGGCAAGGAACTGGTACTCGGCTTTGAAATCGGGTACCATCTTTTCCTTCGATCAAATGAGCCACCAATTTGTGGCCCATTTTGTCAGCAGTCGGCGCCTCCGGAAGGGTTTGGAGTCCCTCATCAACATCAAGCAGACGGAAGGGGAGTCCATTCGGGCCTACATCAATCGCTTCAACATCGCGGCGCTGGAGGTCCGAAACTTGGACCAATCAGTCGCAATGGCCGCCCTGAAGGGTGGCCTTCAGAAGAATGATCTTTTATTCTCCCTGGAGAAGAAGTATCCTAGGGATTTTGCTGATTTACTAGCCCGGGCCAAAGGCTACGCCCGAGCGGAAGAAGCCTTCAAAATAAAGGATGAAGAGATGGCGAGGGAGCGGCAAGCGGGAGACTCGAGTAAGCCCGCAATTGAAAAAAGGCCGAAGGAAGCCCGGCTGCATTCTCGATCCCCTCCTGGGCATAAGCGCGCCCATACTCCACCCCGGGTGCGCAGGCAGAGAAGCCCGGACCGTGGGGTTCGACGGGGTTCCCCTCCAGGGAGATTTCGTAACTACGCCCCCCTCAACGCCTCGAAGGCCCAGATATTGATGGAGGTCAGGAAGCAGCTCCCTAGGTCGGAGAGGATGCGCACACACCCCGGGAAGTGCAACCCCAACAAGTTCTGCCTCTACCACCGTGACCACGGCCACGACACAGAGGAATACATCCAGCTCCAGGATGAGATCGAGGAGCTCATTCGGCGAGGTTGACTCGACAGATTCATCCGACGCAGGCCTGAGGGTAGAGGAGATCGGCCAAGGATCCTTCCGCAGCCTGAACTGCCAAGAAGGAAAAAGCAACCCGGGGACCGGCCTCCCATCGGGACCATTGACTCCATCACCGGAGGGCCTCAAGGAGGAGCGGACCACCCGCGATCGTGGAACTCGAAAAATCTGTAAATGTATCACTTATGATTTTACCTTGAATTTAAATTTCTTTCTACTTGACGCACTCTTCCCATCTGATGTGGATTTATTACGACTGGATATGACCCCTCCAAATGCTTGAAACAAAGTTATGTTAGGAACAGGGGAGAACCCCGTCCAAACATGCCTAAAATAAAAGTCCGACTATCTCGAAATCGGATTGGGGGAGAGGCCTTACGATGCCCTAATGTGCCCCCACAGCCATGTCAGGAACAGGAGGAGAACCTCATCCTGACATGAGCAAAATCAAAGGCCCGATTCTTTTAGACCGGATGGGGGGAGAGGCCTTACAACGCCCTAATGTGCCCCCACAGCCATGTCAGGAATAGGAGGAGAACCTCGTCCTGACATGAGCAAAGTCAAAGGCCCGATTCTTTTAGATCGGATGGGGTGAGAGGCCTTACAACGCCCTAATGTGCCTCCACCGCCATATCGGGAATAGGAGGAGAACCTCGTCCTGACATGAGCAAAGTCAAAGGCTCGGTTCTTTTAGATCGGATGGGGGGAGAGGCCTTACAACGCCCTAATGTGCCCCCACAGCCATGTTAGGAACAGGAGGAGAACCTCGTCCTGACATGAGCAAAGTCAAAGGCCCGGTTCTTTTAGATCGGATGGGGGGAGAGGCCTTACAACGCCCTAATATGCCCCCACCGCCATGTCAGGAACAGGAGGAGAACCTCGTCCTGACATGAACAAAGTCAAAGGTGCGGTTCTTTTAGACCGGATGGGGGGAGAAGCCTTACAGCGCCCTAACGCGCCCCCATAGCCAAGCCGGGGATGGGAGGAGAACCTCGCCCTGGCCCGAGCAAAGTGAAAGGCCCGGACTCCTATGGGGGCCGGGCTCTGTCCACAATGCCAAGGAAGACTCCACCCGGACTCCTACGGGGGCCGAGCTCCATCCACAATGCCAAAGAAGACTCCACCCGGACTCCTACGGGAGCCGGGCTCCATCCACAACGCCAAGGAAGACTCCACCCGGACTCCTACGGGAGCTGGGCTCCGTCCACGACACCAAGGAAGACCCCACCCGGACTCCTACGGGAGCCGGGCTCCACCCACGACTTCTGCAGCAAGGGCTGATGGTGGCGGAACCCGGCCGCCCAACAAGATCGGATGAAAGGAAAAAGCCCCTCAGCGGCACCTCCCCGCTTCTATGCAACCCCGCGAAAAGCGGAGGGAGGGCCCTCACTCTGAGAAGAGGAGAAAAATTAAGAAGGAAGGATGACGAACTACGACGGGAACAGATGAAGGATGAACCGTACCAAAAAAAAAGGGGGGACTTCATCTCAACTGAAACGGGGGGTTCCTACCGAACACCCCCGGCCTCTGAAAAGACTTTCGACACCGCTTAGGAAGACAACGACATCCCCGAAGCAATGCGGAGCCCGGACGGTCAAGCTCGGGCTTGCGGCCATGTACGACGAGAAAGGCGAGTTAACGCATCAATGACCGGGCACCCCCTAACGACGTCTACATCAGAGAGGTCAAACGACAAGAGAAGTTCGACGAATGGCAATTTAGCGCAACGCGCAGACGAGGTAACACAAAACACCCTTTTCATTCCATTTCCGATATACACGCTACAAAGCCCGAAAGGCCAAGGAAAGAAAGGCAAAACGACAAAAAGGAAAGTAAATACATGAAAAGACAGAAAGACGAAAAGAGCTCTAAGGAGGCCCGACTCCCTCCGACCTAGAATTATCTACTCCATCCCTTAACCAGGACTGCCTTAGATTCTCAATTTCTTCTTCTAGCTCTCCCCTTTTCTGCAGTGCGTCCTGGAGTGCCCGACGAAGTTGCTGGCTCTCGGCCTCCGCCTCTCGATGCCTCTTCCTCAAGACCTCGGATTCTGCCTCCGCATCCGCGACGGCCTGCTGCTCGTATGCCAGTTGAATCTTCAGTTGTTGCAGCTCAGCTATCTTTTCCCCGAGGGAGACAGAAATCCCCTCAACGGTGCCTCTTAGGGCTTGGAGCTCATCAGAATCTCGGGTGGAGGTAAGCTGAGCCCTGCTAGCCAGCTGCCTCTGGAGACGGACGACTTCGTCAGCTGCCGCCCTGAATCTCCCTTTATATTCTTCCACCTGCCTGCGCCAGCTAGCCCGTTGCACGTCGTGGCTCACCTCGGCGTCCTAAAGCTACTGCTGAAGGTCGGAGACCTTCTTCGACCACCTCTGGTCATCGTCGACCCGGGCCAAGAGTCGAGATGAATTTCCTTCCAGCTGGCCGATCTTCCCCTTCGCAGCTGACAGTTCCACCTTGAGGGCGCTGATCCTGGCGGCCTGGGCCCAAATTCGGTCGCTGGCGCTCTTCTTGCATTCCTCGAGTTCCTTCGCGAAGTCCGCCTTCCTACGGCTATATTCCATGATTCCCTTCACGTGGAGATTTCGAAAGTGGGTGGCCTCAGCGGTGGCTCCAGAATGACCTTCTCTCAGTCTGCGGAGCTCGCCTTCCATCTTCTTTAACTTCCTTGTCAGGTGAAGGACTTCCTTCTTCAGCCGTTGGATCATCGATTTCAGCGGGACCCCCAGGGGCAGGGGGAGTGCTTCTGCAGGACACTGCCATTGGAAGGCAAAAGCGTCAAAGCATGACTCATGGCAGGAAGGAGAACAGAGATAAGGAAAGGGGGGGAGGAGAAGCCGTCCGCAACAAGAAATTCAACTTTATTGATTGGATGATTTTTGAAGACAAACAGAAAAGAAAAATTACGATGAAATAAAGGTACAAGGTCGGAGGTCTCAGACCTCGGGGGCGGGGGTTGGAGAACTCGACGTTCCCGACAAGGGGGCTGCGACGGCAGTGGCGGCTGGCGAGGGACCGGTCTCATCTTCAGACTCCTCGCCTAGGAAGCTGAGGTCGAGCTCTGAAAATTTTCTGACCACCTTCTCTTGGCAGAGCTCGAACCCCTTTATGAATGCTTCCTGACCGAATTGGACCTTCAGGTCCCTCATCTCCGTGGAGGCCTTGAATTCCTCTACCGCAAGGGCTCTGGCCTCCGAGACCAGGACCAGAGTTTGCTCGACCAAGTTGGCGACCTCGGCCTCTGCCTTCCTCACCGATTCCTCCAAGATCTGCCTCTCCTCCTCCTGGGCTCGCTTCTCTCTTTCCAGGGCCTCCTGGAGGGCGGCTACTTCAGCCATCTTTGCTTGGAGGTGAGCAACCTCGGCCTGACAGCGTTCCTCCACCTGGAGGATGTCCCTCCTCGTGCGGCTCACCGCCTCGATATAGGCGAGGAGCTGGTGCCCAATCTGCAAGGGCGGCTAGGGAATTAGAACAAAAGCCGAATAGCCATGTAAATGAAGATCCGCTTACCTCAAGGAAGGACCCCAAAGAGTCCCAGGCCCGCTGCTCAGGATCGGCACGGTCGATCTTCTCCATGACGTCAGGCAGAATGCAGCCGTCGATCAGCCGTCTGATCAAGTTCCTATCATTGAAGGGATTCTCCGACCCCTCTTCAGAGCAGAGGGACTCGTCCGCAGCAGTTCGGTGGCTACTCGCCCTGCGGGTCACCGATTTTCTTCTTTTCCCCACAGCGGGCGCCTTCGTGGAGCGAACCCCTGAAATGGGGGCCCCAGTCGGCGGACTCCTCGAGGAGGCCTGGGGAGCCGTTGGCTCGGCATCCGAGGGAATGTCGATGGTCGGGGCCACCTGGATGGGTGCAGCTAAGCTCGACTCCTCCGCCCTGGCCCTCTTCGCCGATCCGGAGGTCGCAGCACCCTTTCTCTTGTGGGCCCTCAGGCCCCTGACAAGCATCCGCGCTGCTTCAGCGTCCATTCCTAAAAAAAAAAAAAAAAAAAGAAAAAAAAAAGAAAAAGAGAAGAAAAAGAGAAAAAGAGAGAGAGAAAAGGAAAGAAGAAAAAGAAGCAAACCAATCAGTCAAAGAGCAAAAAAAAACAAAAAAAAAAAAAGAAAGAAAGAAACAGAGGGGAAAGAGAGAGAGAAGGAAGAAGAGGTAAAAAGAGAAAGGAGAAAGGCATGAAAAGAGAAGATAAGGTAAAAGATGAATACTCGCTGGATCCTGGGGACTCAGACCGATGTTGAAAAGAAATTTCTCCCTCAGAAGATTGGGAAGGGAAGGAGCGGAGTAAGCTAGAAGCTTCCGGGCAGCCTGGAGGTCATCCTCCCCCAGGCTGGGGGCCCGGCGGACGGAATCCCTCAGAGAACCCCAAGGGGGTAGGCCCAGACTCAAGGTCGGGCAGTGAACGAAGAGATATTTTTCCTTCCAATTGTGGATTAAAGAAGGGGCGCCTTTCAGCAACCCCTTCTTGCCGAACTGGGGGGAGAAGTACCACCAGTCCTTCGTCGAAGGATGGCGCTTAAAAGTATAGAAGTGCCTAAACAGGGAGAGGGACGGTTGGACCTCGACTACGTGGCAAAGGGAGAGAAAGCCTATCAAAAACCTAAAAGAATTTGGGGCCACGGAAGCCAAGGAGATGTCTAAAAAGCGAAAGAGGGCAACAACAAAGGAGGGAAGCGGAAGCCGGAGTCCGACGCGGAACGCTTCCTGGTACAGACAAAAATGATCAGATGGGGGAGTGCTGGCCCGGTCAGAAGGGCCAGGCAGCTCCAGGTCATATTCTGGAGAAACTCCATACTGAATCCTTATCAGAAGGAGTTCCTCCGAGGTCAGGGAACATGGAATGGTGCCCGGTGCAAAAATCGGGCGGAGCCCAGCCCCAGACGCAGGTTCGTCTACAGAGTAGGGGACCTGGGGGTTTGAGGCGGAAAAGCTCCCGGAACTGCAGGGAGCGGAGGAGCCGGACGACATTTCGAGAAGTTTCGAAGGAGGGCTTTAAAGGTCCCTGGGAAGACGGACAGGATGGGGGACGACAGGCCACAGGAAACAGGCCACAGGAAACTAACTTGGAGGTGTACAAAAAGTAATGACAGAGAAGAAGTCCCTAGGCGGTGGGAAGAAGGTTGAAGGTGCTGAAACTAACCTATATCGCTCTGAGGGATCAGAGGGACGAAGACAGGGACGATTTGGAAGACACCTATGGCTCGAGAAGATGCCCACTGAAACAGGGCTCTCGAAGAGAAGGCAGACACTGATAGAAACTCTGGAATGAAATAGGGTACCTAAAGGTGGGAAGACGGGTTTAAAAGACCCTGGGATCCGACGCCATAATGATCACGAATACCCCCAAGCCAGTCCGCATCCGGCACGTGTCCCACTCCCCCCGACAGATGGCTAAAAGCGGCTGATGGATCAGCAGGGCAATTATGGCACCGTACCTGGGCCAGTGTACCGGCGAGAATTTCGAAGGGTCGCTTCGTATCGCCCCGATCCGAAAAGACTCCAGCACGCGCACATTTAATGCCAAAATATCTGGGGGTGGCGGTGCGCAGGATTCGAGGGGACGGTTTCGGCTGTGCCTATCTCTTTCTCTGTACTTCCTTCATTCGAAATTCAAACTCAGAAGTAGGGAGACTGGTGTTGGGTATAAAATACCCACAGCCGAAGTCCTCAGCAGAATCAGCTCCAGTAGACTCCGTCCTCAGCCTCAGCTGCCGGTAAGCCTTGTCCGGACTCCTACGGGAGTCGGACTTTGCCTTTAACTTTAATTGCAGAAAGACTCCGCCCGGACTCCTACGGGAGTCGGGCTTCATCCTCGACTCCAACGGCTGCAGACAAACCTCGTCCGGACTCCTACGGGAGCCGGACTCCGCCAACGACTTCAACCGCAAGTAGACTCCGCCCGGACTCCTACGGGAGCCGGGCTCCATCCTCAACATCAGCTGCCGGTAAGCCTTGTCCGGACTCCTACGGGAGCCGGACTTCGCCTTTAACTTTAATTGCAGGAAGACTCCGCCCGGACTCCTACGGGAGCCGGGCTTCATCCTCGACTCCAACGGCGGCAGACAAACCTCGTCCGGACTCCTACGGGAGCCGGACTCCGTCAACGACTTCAACTGCAAGTAGACTCCGCCCAGACTCCTACGGGAGCCGGGCTCCGTCCTCAACATCAGCTACCGGTAAGCCTTGTCCGGACTCCTACGGGAGCCGGACTTCGCCTTTAACTTTAATTGCAGGAAGACTCCGCCCGGACTCCTATGGGAGTCGGGCTTCATCCTCGACTCCAACGGCTGCAGACAAACCTCGTCCGGACTCCTATGGGAGCCGGACTCCGCCAACGACTTCAACCGCAAGTAGACTCCGCCCGAACTCCTATGGGAGCCAGGCTCCGTCCTCAGCCTCAGCTGCCGGTAAGCCTTGTCCGGACTCCTACGGGAGCCGGACTTCGCCTTTAACTTTAATTGCAGGAAGACTCTGCCCGGACTCCTACGGGAGCCGGGCTTCATCCTCAACTCCAACGGCTGCAGACAAACCTCGTCCAGACTCCTACGGGAGCCGGACTCCGCCAACGACTTCAACCGCAAGTAGACTCCGCCCGGACTCCTATGGGAGCCGGGCTCCATCCTCAACATCAGCTGTCAGTAAGCCTTGTCCGGACTCCTACGGGAGCCGGACTTCGCCTTTAACTTTAATTGCAGGAAGACTCCGCCCGGACTCCTACGGGAGCCGAGCTTCATCCTCGACTCCAACGGCTGCAGACAGACTTCGGCCGGACTCCTACGGGAGCCAAACAACGCCAACAACCTCAACCGCAAGTAGACTCCACCCGGACTCCTACAGGAGCCAGGCTCCGTCGCCAACTTCGACTGCCGGTAAGACCCGTCCGGACTCCTACGGGAGCCGGACTTCGCACCTGATTTTGATTGCAGGGGATTCCGCCCGCACTCCTACAGGAGCCGGGTTCCGCCCGCGACTTCAACTCCGTGAAGACTCCACCCGGACTCCCACGGGAGCCGGGCTCCACCCACGACCCCAACCGCAAGGAGGACTCTGCCCGGACCCCTATGGGGGCCGGACTCCGACCGCTGCCGAACTTCAGCTGATGGATCTGCGCTCCCTGGCAGGCCACAATAACGGCCACGATCCTGCTCCACTTCCTGCGGTGGATTCTGCGCAGCTCCATCACTCCCTGACAGGCCGCAATAATGGCCACGATCCTGCTCCACTTCCTGCGGTGGATTCCGCGCAGCTCCATCACTCCCTGACAGGCCGCAGTAACGGTCGCAGCTCTGCTCCACTTTCTACGACGGATTCCGCGCAGCTCCACTACTCCCTGGCAGGCCACAATAACAGCCACGATCCTGCCCCACTTCCTGCGATGGATACTGCGCGATTCTCCCATCCGCTGGCAAGTCGCGACGACAGACGCCGCTCCACTCCCCGCGACAGACTCCACGTGGCACACCCCGGTGATAGCCACGGGTCCACCCCGCTACTCTCTGCAACAAACTCCGCCTGACCCTGGGCAGCCCGCGGCCAGACGATTACAGATGTCGCTATCAGGCTACTGCCCCCTCTGCCTATAAAAGGGGGCTCCAGATACGTTATTCTATAAGCTCTCATCTTTTATCTAAAAATTCTGCTAAATTCTCCGTTCGAGCACTCCATTCTTGTTGAGGCAGAGAACTGACTTGAGCGTCGGAGGGTCTTGTCGGAGCAACCCCACCTCCGGTTTAGACTTCTTGTGCAGGTTCCGACGGCGACCGTGACTTCCTCGACTCCAGCTTCTCCGGCGCAAGCGGGTTTTTGCACCAACAATAGTTTAACCAATCTATCGGTCAAAAAATCCTAAGCCATGTCTGATGCATCTTTTACATGATCCAAATTTTTTCTGGCTCCACACATTCCTCGTCAAGATGGTCGACCCACAATGAAGAGTGCCCGATAACATGGTGGTCAGCCTTTGGATCTTAGGTAAATGCATTAAATACAAAAATCATAAGTCTTGGCAATCTACATCCATATGTAGTATTCCAAGGGTCTGCGCATCACATGCACTAGATTTCAATTCTATCAAAAATTAGATCATGGGATCTAATTAAAAATTTATCACATAATTTTAAAAATCATAAAATTTCAAATTCAAGGTTTGATCATAGATTGATAATATTTATCACAAAATAAAAATGCATCAAGAACATCGAGAAAACATCAATCAGAAAATCTGATTTTGATATAGTTTGAAATGGATCTAATCCATATCATAAAAATAACATGAAATTTGATTGAATCAATCAAGGGTGGCTCTGATACCACTGTTGAATTCTAGTGACATAGTGAAATATAAATTTTAAAAATTTTAACATGCAATGAACAATTGAAAATAATGTTTAACAAATAAACTAGACCATCAGAACACAAAACCTTAGGAACCCCTTGATGATTACAATCAAACAACAAAACCATACATATCAAGAGAAGATCAGAAGTTATATACCATCATGAAGATCAAAAAATGGTAATCTTGAGATCTCCACAAGACTCCAAAGTAGAAGCCCTCCAACGCTGATCCACACGGGATTGATCAGGGCCCTTCCCAATTCATCATGGCACTGCAGCCTTCTTCGCAAGCTCGCTGTTGATCGTCCTTCGTAAGAACGGATTGCACCACTCCTTATATGCCTCAAGACCTCCAATAGAACCTCTTTAAAAATCTTTGCCAAAAGATCTTACCACAAAAATAAATCAAATTTTATGTTCAACACATGAACAATCTGATTTCTGGACAAGTATCTTATACTTTTTATTTTCTCTCTTTCCTTCCTTTCTATTTTTCTTTTCCTTTTCATTGCTTTTTTTACTTCAAATTTTTTTCACCTATTCCTTGTCTAATCCCACATCTAAAATAATTTTTATAAGATTTTTATGCCATATGGGACACCCCTTATATAAGGAATGAAAGGGTGCCACATAAAACACCAAGGGGCGCCAACTTTTGGCGTTCCATCTCCCTTACACGGTATCCATAAATTTTTTCTTATGGAAACCAAGGAAATGGCATGGAAAAGGAAGTGATTGACTAGTAGAAGGACTTTTCCTCTGCTATGAAAAATTAATACATCATCTTATGGTGCGTGGAAAGGGATTTAATGTGAGAAATTAAGAGTCCTTAACAATTAAGACTCTTCCACATTGAACGCATAATATATAAGGCATCCCTTATTATTTGACATTTAAATTTCTTCTAAGAGAAGGACTCTTCCTCCTCTTCCACATCCACAACCCCAAGTGCCATCATATGTCACGAGGAATTAAGAAAAATGCATGGAATCATGTAAGGAAATTAAGAGGAGTAAACTAGAAGGACTTCTCCTCTTAAACGTCTAAATAAATGATGCCTTATTTATTTCTTACGTGTGGTTTCAGTGTGGAGGAGGTTTATTCATATGAAACTCTTTCATATAAATCAGATAAACTAACTAATAAATAGATGGTTCAAACCCAATCACATTAGATCAAGGCAATAAGTCTAGGTTAGCATAAACACCTTTGCACTGAACCCAATTGAGAACTTGGATTAATTCATGTGCTAAAAATTTAATTAACCTATTAAATTTATAATAAATTCAAATAGATTGGATCAAGATCAAATTTTTATGGTGTGTGATCCATTAGATTTCAAATCTAGCCAACAGTGGATCCAGACTCTCAACATAACCCTAATCTGATTAGATTAGGTTAGCTCAAGAGTCCCAATCAACTAGGACTCTTCCTAATTAATTTTTGAATTAAACTCTTTTAATTTTGATGAGTTCACAAGTCAAGATTGACATCTAGCAACATGTCATGACTATCCAAAAGATTTAGAATTTGATGAAAATACCAAAATTATCCTTTCATGATGAGTTATCGTGTAATTTAATCCTTCGATCACACAACATCCCGAAAAGACTATGGGTATGAAAATATATCAAATCTAAATACCTAACCATATGTATCTCAATCCAATGATAATGACTCAGTTGATGAACAAGTAGAAATTATTTTTACTGTTCATCTCTGCTTTGGTCGGAGACTCTCAGAGTCATCATCCTATGAGATTACATAGGATGTTCTCTCCTCCTACAAAGAGTGATCGATTCCTTATTGACCACTCACAATCTTCATGTACACTTCACCATACCCAGAATATCCTACATACATCTCAAAATAGCATGCTAGAAAATAAACCAAAGTAAGGATCCATGTACAGAAGGTACCATGATGATCTCAGGTCAAAGGATCACATGCACCACTCTCACTGAAGAACCATCTATTGACAAGCTGTAAGGCTCCATCAGATGTTCATCCTGTGGGTTAGTTCAGTGAACTCATTCTCTAATGAGCACCTACATCCTCGTATTAGTGTCATCACACAAGTGATTGTGAGATCAACCATCCTCTCCATCAAGCATACACAGGATGTACCAGTCTTATCGAAGTCATTGATCTCCGATTTGATGATTCAATGACTGAAAATATTCTAGATTGGGGCTATCAAGATTTTAGCTCTTATTAGCATGATCTCATCATGACCCTAAAATCATTATCCTAATCTATGAGGTTTATCATAATCATATAAAAAATAATACAGCAAATGATAAAATATAATATCTCATATAAATAAAATAATTAATATCATACAAATGAGTAGAAAGATATCATAGAAAAATTCTTTCACATCCCCATGCGATTGGCTTGTAGGGCATTATTCTTTCATATAAGTGTCCCTCCGACCTGAGACCACCACGGTGACTTGTAAGCAACTAATTATACTTTAATACCAAACTATTTGAGTTTCTAACTCAGTGATAGAATGTTACTAGGGATAGTCAAGTACTTATTAAGTCAGTGTGTGAGTCAAGATAGAATTGACCCTTCTGAATTAATAAGAGATATGTATTAATATATTTTAATTCAGTAAAATCTTAGCCAGGATAATCCATGAGATAGATTTGAAAGGTTAAAATATAATATGATCGACTAAATTAAGGTTGATAGTTAAATCTTAGGTCAACTTGAGCATTTGGATCAAAAGGATGAATTATACGGCAACCATACATCAGTAGGTTCTAGAAGGTTGCTCTGCAATACTTCAACCTATCTGGTCATCAGATCATCATTAGTAGATGGTTACATCGATTGGTATAAAAAGTTATTCCTATATTACCGACTTAGGTTCGAACCTATGGGATCACATACATTAGAAGATTTGATCAGATCAGATGGCTGAAGAGTCCAATTGGATTGTGATTCTGGTGTAGAGTCCTACTCTGACTAGGACTCTGGGGGAGAGTCCCACTGAGACTGAGAATCTACTATTTTTAGAAAATTAATTAGTAATTAGATTACTAATTAATATAATTTTATTGAGCAAAAAGCTTTGGAATAAGTCTAATTGAATTAGACTCAGTTCGACTCTGATTGGGTTTGATATGATCGAGCTTGATTACAAGATAAATTTGATCTTGATTCGATCAGAGTTTTGACTTGACTAATTTCTAATTAAGTTAGAAAATTGATGAGATATTTAGATTTTTAATTGAATTAGATTTATTTTTATCAGTGGGTTCAATCCAAATTTGATTTGGATTAGAATTAGAATTGAAAATAAAGAGTCCTTATCAACTAGGACTCTATCCTTATCTTTTGCACCACACCTGAATCCATGCCATTTTCTCCACACCTAATTGAATTTATGTTGTGATTTTTGGCATAAAGATAGAAAATCTAATAAGGATGGGTGGCTATAGCTGATGAGTCATAATATTATCTCTTGCCTAATTCGAATGCGATCCGAATTAGAGATAAGAGGTAAACTAGGAAAGAAATTTTTCATATATAGAATATTGTTGGCACTATATTAATTTTTTTCTTATTTTTCTTGAAGAATCCTTTAATATGTGAGACTCTAAAATCCTTCTCCATATCTTAATAATTTTTTTAGAATTTTTTGGGATGCCAAAAGGAGGTTTTGGCATTAACTCTTGGTGCCCTTCTTTGGAAAAGCCTAATTCCTAGTCTATAAAAAGGGTCCTCTCTCTTGGACGTCCATGATCAATCTCTTACTGATTTTTATTTTAGAGCCTCTTCTCCTCCTCCCCTATTCCTCCTCTAGATCCTCTCTTACTTTGGAGTATCCAAGGTACTTGATGAAGGAGGAACAAATCAGCTGTCGAAGTTACTTGCGGGCTAGCACCTCCAAGTCCCTAATCTATGCCTGTCTTCGTGTGGATCTTCCTATAGAGGCCAGACAACTCTGTGTGGCTATGAGGGACTTGAAGAGCACCTTCTCTAATCATTGGATCAGGAGAGATCAAGATCAAATTTATTTGGTAATGATCTCTAACTTGTTTTGATTCCTATGATAGATCTAATAGTTAGATCTAAAATTTCAGCATCGATGAGATCGATGCAATTTTTATTTTCAGATCTAAAGTGTATATTTTTAAATCAAAGATCATGATGTGGTAGTCTAAGATAGGATCTTATACATGTAATTAAGACTAAATTATTTAATCTATTATTTTTACTGTATAAAATTTTAAAAATTGCATGTACTGTACTACCTCATATTTTCTTCACCATACATGTATATGAATTATAAATTGATAAATGTTATCTGATAGATTCATTATAAGAAATATATCTCTTAAATAGAACTCATGTGTTATGATGAAGTCCTTAGAGCTATTTTCAAAATGATAAAGAAGAATTTATCATGTAGTTCTTAAATCCTACTCACGATAAAACAATACAATTGTTACTAGGACAATAATTGTATCAAGTGTAGGTCGTTATGCACCATATTAGTTGATTGTCCTCTTAATCAAGGTATGTGGAGACACGGGTATGGTATATGGGTAAAATATATGAGTATATTTCACTGAGCGTGATCAACTTCGGAGCACTCTGTTGTCAAGGGTTGCTCTGATAAGATATAAGTATAAGTGTCCCTCTGATCTGAGACTATCTTGGTGACTTGCAAGCAACTTACTATACTTTGATGTCAGACTATTCAAATTTTTAATTCGATAATGAAAGATTTCTAGGTCAGTCAAGTACTTGTGAAGTCTGAGTGTGAGTCAAAATGAGATTGATCGCTTTAAATAAAATTAAAGATGATGTATTGCACTGTTTCAATTCAGTAAAACTCTAATCAAAGTAATCCTAGTGAGAAGTCACAGGATCTTTTGAGATTGAGACATAATGTGGACCACTCATCTAGAGTTGACAGTTTAACTTTAAGTCATCCTTGAGCATCAAGAGTCAAAGGGATAAATTATATGATAACTATATCCATGCAGATTTCTAAGTATTGCTGAGCATACAATTGGCCTATCCAAACATCAGATCCCATTACTAGATAGTTACATCGATTAGTACAGAAATTATTCTTATGCTACCAGCTTAGGTTCGAACCTATGAGGTCACACATATAGAAATATATGTCTGATCAAATAGCTAATCGATGATTATGAATCATTAAAGGATTTAATTATCAATGTGATTGATGATTCATCCTATGTAAAGATTACAATAAATTATTTACTAATAATTGATAAATTAGATGAATAATTAATTAATAATTTAATTATTAATTGACTCAATTTGATTGAAAAATGAGGATTGGATCAGATCTAATTGAATTGGATTCAATTAGGTTTGCTTTGGATTGATTGGATCCAACCCTAATGAATAACAGAGCTTGTTCTAATTGATGTTAGAGATGTAAATCAAATTTTGAGTTGAATAGGATTTAATTTAATTTAATTTAGGCTTGATTGGATCAAGCCCTATTAAATAAAAAATACTTCCTACAGATGGGGTTTTTTAATCTCACTAATTTCTTAATTAGATTAGGCCCTAATTGGTTTTCTAATTAGGCTAGGACCTAATTAGTTGATTTTTATAATTAATTTCTAAGTTAGTTAGGATTGGATCCAAAAATTAATTAGAGTTGGACCAAAAATTATGAGTCCTATCTAAACTCATATGGCATTAATTTCCCCATACCTCCTCTCCTTTCACCATGAGAACCTATGTCCAAAGAAGATGCCACACCCCCTTTGTGATCCCATGAGATATCTACACCCAAAAGAAGGGCCACGCCCCCCTCTCTTCTGTGAAGAAATAAAGCCATGCTCCCTCTTCTTGTCACCAAGTTTTTAGGAGGGGGGCGTCCAAGGGTTGGATGCCCCATATCCTCCTACATGAAGCCCCTAGTTCAAGCCCCTTTGGAAGAGATTTTCCATAGCTTTGCTTGCTGATTTTTAGGTATTAAAGAAGGTCTCCTTTGCTAGTTTTATAGCAGAAAAATAAGGAAGAAAAGTTCTTCCTAATGAGAGGAAGAGAAAGAAGAAACATCTTCTTTCTAGTGTGCAGCCCTAGGAGAAAAAAGGGTTCTTCTCTTAAATTTTTTCTTATTTTTTTCTATCATAAAAATTAGATTAGATCTAATTTTTAACATAAAAATTTAGAAAAAAATATCAAAAAAAATCTAGTTGGGGGTTGGGGGCTTCCCAGGGCTCTAGATCAAAGAGAAAAAGAAGAAGAAAGGTCTTCTTTCTAGTACGTAGCCTTGGAGAAGGAGTTCTTCTCTCTAATTTTTTTTAATTTTTTTTAGTAAGAAAAATAGATTAGATCTAATTTTTAATATAAAAGTTTAGAGAAAAAATATTAAAAAAATTTGGTTAGGCATTAGGGACCTAGGGCTCTGGATCATGAAGAAAAGGGAGAAGAAAAGAGAAGAATGATTCTTCTCTTTGGGTCTCTTTTTTGAGTTCTTCTACGGCTTAAAATTTTATATTATTTTTTATATAAAAAATTAGATTAGATCTAATTTTTATCATAAAAAATTAGAGAAGAAAAGTTTTTCTTAAAGACATAAAAGGAAGAGAGAAAGATTCTCTCTTATGCATGGTAGAATTGAGAAGAAAGGATTCTTCTCTTGATCTCTATTATAGAGATTTGATGCATAGATCTAAGAAAAAAAAGAGAGGGATTTCTTATTCTTCATCTTCTTCATGTTTCTCTTAGATCAGCCAACAAAAGGTATCTTCGTAAGCTAGCACTTTCGAGGAGATCGATCAGTATAAGGACTTCGTGTGGATACCCGTAGAGGCCAAATGCATGTGCGACTATTGAGCATCATGAAGAATCAACTACTATAAATTTTAAAAGTAATGATCTACTATCCACACTCAGGTATCAAGTTTTGAACTCAATTCATATTTTAGATAAGATCTAAATATAATATAGATAAGATCTATGTTTACTGAATTTTAGATTTCAGATTTACATACATGCATATTAGTTCATGTCATAGACCCTGAGAGATAGTTTTAGATTTGATCTATGTATGTATTGTAGATTAAATTATTTAATCTATGTATGTTCTACTACAAAAATTTTAAAAATACATATATAAAACCACCATGCTTTCCAACAAATGGTATCAGAGTGAAGGTTCATTATGACATGAATATATATGCATATAGAGTTGAAATCTAGATTTAGTAATACATAGGATATGTTATGATCTGATTTTAGATATGATCTAATATAAAAATCAGATCTAACATAATTTAGATTAGATCTAAATTTTTGTATATATGATATATGAGTAGATTAGATGATCCAATTAGTAAGTACTTAGATTGGGTTGATCACCAGGCTGTCCGATCATAGGAGCAAAAAGGGTTTAAAGGTCCTCTCTTCATATTCGATGGAATGCTCTTATAGCATGTAGGGGTGCCATGTGATTTAATCCCATAAAGAAGAATGCAAAAGAAAAAATTTATTTTTCTACAAAACTCTAGATGTTAAAATCCTAAGATTTGTTGTATGTGACATAAAGCTTGAGTTGTATAAAAAGTAAAACATCTAATCTATATGATTAAAATTATTTTAATCATGAAAATAAAATTTAAAATCATAAAATATTTAGATATGATCTAAAGGTTCATTTATGATTGATTTTATTTCAGTTTATGCGAGAATTTTTAGATTTGAAAATATATGATACCTATTGGTACTCCAACTGAGCCGACTCAGTTTTGAACTAAGTCAACCTAATCTCCTGATTTAGTCGACTCAGTATTGATTGATTCGATCTAGTTATCTCAAGATGAACAATAATGGTTACTATTCCTCATCAGTTAGTCAACCAAGTATCAGATTTAGTCGATCCATTGAAGTAAGCCGACTCAATTCAGGGGTGAGCCGACCTAGTTTTCAAAATAAAAAATTATGCATAAAAAAGATATAAAATTATTTTATAAAATTGAAATGATTTCAATTAATAACTTTAACTCATGTTAATTCTATACTTAATTAAGAATTAAGAAATATATTTTAGATCTAGAATTATAATTAAAGATCTAATAATATTGCATAAAACATGGGGCATGGGTTCACTCAAATCAGGTCCTTTTAATTGGATTATGTTGGGTTCCAGAGATGCAGTGGAATATAAATTTTAAAAAAATTTTACATGCATTCAACAATTGAAAACAAGGTTTAACAATTAAACTAGAGTACCAAAACTCAAAAGCCCTAGGAACACCTTGATGATTGCAATTAAGCATGTATAATAAGAAAAGATTAGATGCCATATACCAACATGAAGACCATGAACTGATAATTTTGATATCTCCATGAGACTCCAAAGTAGAAGCCCTCCAACGGTGATCCACATGGGATTGATCAGGGCCCTTCCCAATTCGACATGGTGTTGCAGCCTTCTTCGCAAGGTCGCTGCCAATTGTCCTTCACAAGAACGGATTGCACCATTACTTGTATGCCTTCAATACCTCCACTAGGATCTCTCTTGAATTTTTTTTTCAAAAGATCTCACCACACACAAATCAAATTATAAGTTCAACATATGAACAATATAATTTTAGGACAAGCATCTCATGCTTTCCTTTTTCTCTCTTCTCTTTCTTTCTATTTTTCTTCCTCTCTTTTTTCTTGTCTTTATCCCAAATTTTTATCTTCTTTTTCTCTCATTCCCATGCCTAAACTTAGCCAAAATTGGCACATCAAACTCTGGTGTAACACCCCCTTTAAATAGAAAAGGAAGGGCGACACCATGGGACGCCAACTCTTGGCATCCCTTAATTCTTACGCGGCAACATTTATTTTTTAATGTGTAAACCAAAGGGATGGTGTAGAATAAGAAGAGATTCACCAATAGAAGAACTCTTCCTCTACTTAGAAAAAATTAGAATGCCATCTTATGGTGCGTGGAAAAGGAAGTGGTAGAAGAATTTAAGAGTCCTTAAAAATTAAGACTCTTCCATATGTCACGTATATATGTGGCGTCCATTTAATTTGTGGCATTCAATTTCTTTCCAAGAGAAGGACTCCTTTTTATCTATGCCTACAATCCCAAGGGCCATCCCATGACATGAGAAATTAAAAGAAATACATGGAAATAATAGAAGGAATTAAGAGTTTGACATGAAATGGACTCTTCCATTTCTTCGCACAAAAAGAGGGGACGTCCCAAATAAATTTGGCGTGGAGTTCCTTCTCAGAGAAGGACTCCTTCTCCTCTTCTATGCCCACATTATCCCAAGGTGCCATCTGATGGCGCATAAATTAATGGGACGTGTGAAATATGGTAAGAAAATTAAGAGACTTTATTAAGGACTCTTCCTTCTTAATGCCATAAATTAAATGGGTGTGACATATTTTGTGCATGTAGATATGGCATGGAGGAGGTTTATTCACATGAAACTCTTCTATTAAAAACTAGATAAACCACCTATTAATTGGATGGTTCAAACCCAATCACATTAGGTCAAAGCAACAAGTAAAGGGTTAGCACAAACACATTTGCACTGAACCCAATTGGGAACTTGGGTTAATTCATGTGGTAGCAATTCAATTAACCCATTGGATTTACAATAAATCCAAATAGATTAGATCAAGATCAAATTCTTATTGTGTGTGAACCATTGGGTTCCAAATCTAGCCAGCAGTGAATCCAGACTCATGGCATAACCATAATCTGATTAGATTAGATCAGCTCAAGAGTCCCAATCAATTAGGACTCTTCCGAATTGATTTTTAAATTAAACTCTTTTAATTCTAATAAATTTATAAGTCAAGATTGATGTCTAGCAATGTGTCATGACTATCTGAAAGATTTAAAATTTGATAAAAATATCAAAATTATCTTTTCATGGTGAGTTACCGTGCGATTCAATCCTTCGATCGCACAACATCCCGAAAAGGCCATGGGCATGAAAATATGTTAAGCTCAAATACCTATCCATATGTATCTCGATTCAATGATGATGACTCGATTAATGAATGAGTAGAAACTTTTTTTACTGTTCATCCTTGCTCTGGCCAGAGACTCTCAGAGTCATCATCCTATAAGATCACATAAGATGTTCTCTCCTTCTATAAGGAGTGATCGATTTTTTATTGATCACTCATAACCTCCATGCATATTTTATCATATCCAGAATATCCCATACACATCTCAAAGTGGTGTGCTAGGAAATAAACGAAAGTAAGGATCCATGTACACAAGGTACCATGGTGATCTCTGGTCAAAGGATCACATGCACCACTCCCACTGAAGAACCATCTATTGAATGCTATAAGGCTTTACCAGATGTTCTTCCTGTGGGTCAGTTCAATAAACTCATTCTCTAATAAGCACCTACATTTTTGTATTAGTGTCACCACATAAGTGATGGTGAGATCAACCACCCTCTCCATTGAGCATACATAGGATGTACCAGTCTTATCGGTATCATCAATCTCCAACTCGATGATCCAACGATTGAGAATATTTTAGATTGGGGCTATCAAGATTTTAGATCTCACTGGCATGATCTCATCATGGCCTTAAAATCATTGCCCTAATCTATGGGATTTATCATAATCATAAAAAAATATGATGTAACAAATGATAAAACACAATACCTCATAACTAGTATGCATATGAGTAGGAAGAAATCACAAAAAAAAATCCCATTGCATTCTCATGCGATTGACTTGTAGGGCACTATTCTTTCAATCTCCCACTTGCACTAAAGCCAATCACCCCTATGCCTGATGCCATGCAATCAGGATGGTGAACACACTACTGTTGTGTAAGGCTTAGTAAACTAATCTTATTATACTGTTCTTTATATGAACTCATTTTATGATCAAATCATGAATGAGGTGAAAGTGCCTAGGATGTGCATGGGTACCTAGTGGGATCATACCCAACTCAGCGATGAATCTTTCATCTGGCAACTTTTCTTAGCAATCTTTACTAACAGCAATTAACTAAGTCAAACACAGTTTGTTGTTTGGAACTCTTTCAATTCACTGCCTTTCTAGTACTTCTCAAGTACTTTGAGAATGCTTTTCATGATTTTTAAAAGATCCTAAAATAGATCTATCTGAAATCAATGATTATGCATAAAGCATAAATCACATTAGGCTAGGTACATTGAATATATGGGTAAGTAAACTTCTTTATACCCATTCATGTTGAACACCTTCAACATAAATTCTATGTACCTAGATTGGGACAAGCCAAGCATCCACTTACATCTATCACTATAGATACCAAGTATATTAGATGCTTAACCCAAGTCTTATTCATAAAAATTTTTGTGATAAGCATATCATTGATCGAGTGTAATATCGGGACTACCTTTCCAGTATGCTGTATGTCATCCACATACATAAACAAGAAGTTAGTGAGACTCTCACTTGTCTTCTTGCACACACACATGGTTCATCTATATTTGATAAAGTCAAATATTTTAACTATCTTAAAAAATAGAAGTACCTACTTCTCAATGCCAGCTTTAATCCATACATGCATTTGCCCTTCCACTAGAGACAAATTCTCTAGATGGTGTGCGGCAATAGCAAAAATTTAGATAGACATCTCTGATAGTAACATGTTAGGTCATACCCATAGGTGCTTCAACAATAGTCTATACTTGGTTGATGTACAGGGAGTTCATTTTGGATGTCATGGTTTCAGGCCAACTGTCAAAGTCTCTACTCATGATAATTTTCGAATAGGTTAAGGAAACATCATTCTCAATGGTGCATCATCATTCTCAATGATAAATCTATATTTGAGTGGTATATTGCACACTCGAATTGACCTTCAGTGAGGAGGTGTGTGTTATGGTCGTACCTCATCAATGAGTATATATGTCATGGTTTCAGGCCAACTGTCAAAGTCTCTGCTCATGACAATTTTCGAATAGGTTAAGGAAACATCATTCTCAATGGTGCATCGTCATTCTCAATGATAAACCCATATTTGAATGGTATATTGCACACTCGAATTGACCTTCAGTGAGGAGGTGTGTGTTATGGTCGTACCTCATCGATGAGTATATCTGATCGAAGATCAACTTGTGGACACTCCATAAGTTAGAATAGTTCAAACTTCTCAAGTTCAATTATCCTCCCACTGACCCCTTCTTAGAAATTTTTTTTTCCCTAAAAGGTGGCATTCCTACTAACAAAACTCCTTTTGTCCAGTAGGGTGATAGAAGCAGTATCACATACTACTCTTTAGGATAACCTATAAACTTATGCAAAACCTGATATAGCACAAAACTTATGTACATCAACTCTTTTCACATAAGTTGGACAACCTGCCTTTTGTTCTTTCTCCATATCTCATATGGAGTACTAGTAATAGAATTTTATGATATCTAATTCAAAATATATACAGCAACTTCTAAGACATCTCCCCAGAATGAGATAATAAGGTCTGTGAAGCAAATTTAAGGAACACATCATATCTCATATGAAATGTCCATCTCTAGATCGAGATATTATTAATCTTCGAACATCCATATTTTCAACACCTAATAATTTACTCACACCTTTTTTCATATCCTGTAAATGGGATCTTAGTCATTTTATCCATGAGACAAGATTTACAAGTTCTATATGATTCAAAATTATAAAGACAAAGAACTCTTCTTTGTATTACTTGTTTATTTTTGACCCATAAAAATGGCCAACTTAGTAATACCAGAGATATGTGACCATCACATATTCATTACTTATTTCCATCAATATGAAGAACAACATCATTGAGTGACGAAACATAAGACCATAGCCATAAAATTTATCAAAAGGAGAGTAACTTTTACTCTTAACATTAATTTCAAATCCATGTTACAATAACATAGGAATTGAAATAATATTTCTAATAAATTTAAGTATGTAACAATAGTCTACAAGTTTCTAAATCTTGCTAGAAGGTTATATAAGTTCCTACAGCCTTAGCATGAATGGACTATTCAACAGTGCTAAAAGGCAAGTAGTCACCTCACTTCAGCTTTATAGGTTCAGCAACACTTTGCCTAAGTGAAATCTATATAAGGTATCACATATCCAAAATTTTAAAGCTAAAATATTCAATGATAATTAGTTTGTATCATATACAAATTATTAGCAAATGCAACTTTTGCATTCTACTATGGCTTCATGTTTACAAGACAGTTCTTGTAATTTATTTCTAATACTCATCATTGCTGTATATGAAATTAGATACCCTTAGTGAAGACATTCTTCACTTTCATTTTCTCAACCATTCCATGAAGTTCAGTCAATTTAAAAATATTCTATACAGTGATAGTGAAGATGCAAATGTGTATATAAGAACATAAAAAGGACTATTCATGATGACATGCACAATTTAGATGAGGTTTTTATCTAATTGTGTCTCTCACTATTTTAACAAATTTCATAGCCCTCAAGTATGAAAATGAGATACCTATCATCAAATTTCTTAATGGGGTTGAAATCTCAATTCCTCATAAAAAGCCTTATGGATAGCACAACAAGCTCCTATAAGTTCAAGGATAGGTAACTCTTTACCAATTGCATCTCATATAACTCTCAACATAACTTTTGTCTTTAAAATACTTATAGCCTTGTGGATAGCACAATAAACTATAGTATTTTAGTTAAGTCATACCATTCAATCCTATATGGTCATATCTGAATAATACTATCCTTGTGGATAGTACAATAAGATAGCACTATTAGAAAATGCCATAAGCATCACTAAGTCAACATTATACCAATCACTATAGCAAATCTTGTGGATAGCACAACAAACTCACTACAGTTTTTGACATACTCTATTGACTTAGTATGAGCTAAGTACCATTAGCTTCATTATGCACTAAGACAGTATCAAATCAGTCCCCATAGTAAGCCTTATGGATAGCACAACAAGCCTACTATGGTTCTTGACATAATACAGGCTTAGAATGAAAGCATGGGTAGTATTTTTAACACTTCGTCATTATGACTTAATATAATTTATATGAGGAACTTAGGTCTCATGCACATCCAAAATATATATTCATGCATCATATGCAATCTAATTTAATTCTAACTACCAGCATGTAAGAGTATAAAAAGGAAATCTAATGGTTATGGACTTTAGAAAAAATCATCCGAGCCATAGGATGATCTATGGGTCTAACCCTAGGTGCATCATAGATTGAACCATCTCATGATCAATCTTAATGCACCTCCGCTCTCCAATTGCCTGATAGTCTAGTCTTCATTTCTATGAAGTCTACCATGAATACTTAATCTTTATTTGAAAATAAAAAAAAATAATTTCTATCTATTCTCAAATAATATTTTTCTATAATTTTACATCAACATGTAAAAATCTCAATCAATAGTTAGAAATATACAATAGAAAGGTTCAGCTGATAATACAATGCATCAAGGGCACCCAGCTCCTATTGCATCTCTTGCAGATGCATTTATATAATCAGCCAATAGAAAAGCATTCATACATATATCCATCACATGGATGTTCCATAGTCCATAACCATACAACATGTATTTTTATAATAATTATAAAATATTATAACAAACTACTCATGTTATTTTTATTGTAATATCATTCATACACATGTTAATAAAGATGTTTAAATTTATGGTCATAGGATCCAACTAAGATTTTTGATTCGAGTTCAACTCTTGACCCAAAGTTCAATTTTAAGTCAATCATTTATCATCCATTTGAGTTGGGTTGACCAATTCTTAGGTTAACCCTAATCCAATTAGGTTAGTATAAAGTCGATCAACCATGACTCAAACCATAATCAAATTAGGTAAATGATAATTTGATTAACCTAAATTAAACATGATTTCTAATTAAAATAGAATCATAAATTTGATTTAATCATTAATTCTAATCACATTAGAACAATGAATTATAGTTAAATAAATCCATCGATAAAAATTCTAATCCATGTCTGATACTTTCTTTCCATAATCAAATTTTATCGGCTCCACACATACCTCGGGCAACAACCAAGATGGTCGATCCATAATGATGAGTGCCCAATAACATGATGGTCGGCCCTTGGATCTTAGGTAGATACATTAAATACAAGAATCCTAAGTCTTGACAATGTACATATATAGCATTCCAAGGCTTCACGCATCACATGCACTGGATTTCAATTCCATAAAAAATTAGATCATGGGATCTAATCTTAAATTTGTCTCATAGGTCCAAAAAATATGAAATTTCATATCCAAGATTTGATCATGAATTGATAACAATTTATCATAAATAAAAATACATCAAGAACATCATTTAAACATCAATCAAAAAATCTGATTTTGACATAGTTTGAACTGGATCTAATCCATATCACAAAAATAACATAAAATTTGATTGAATCAATCAAGGGTGGCTCTGATACCACTATTAAGTTTCAATGACACAGTGAAATAAAAATTTTAAAAATTTTTTACATGCATTCAATAATTGAAAACAAGGTTTAACAATTAAACTAGAATACCGTAACTCAAAAGCCCTAGGAACACCTTGATGATTACAATCAAAAAACTTCAGCATGTATAATAAGAAAAGATTAGATGCCATATACCAACATGAAGACCACGAACTGATAATTTTGATATCTCCATGAGACTCCAAAGTAGAATCCCTCTAATGGTGATCCACACGGGATTGAAAAGGGCCCTTCCCAATTCAACATGGTCCTGTAGCCTTCTTCTCAAGGTCGCTGCCGATCATTCTTCACAAGAATGGATTGCACCATTACTTGTATGCCTTCAAGACTTTCACTAAGATCTCTCTTGAAATCTTTCCTCAAAAGATCTCACCACACATAAATCATATTATAAATTCAACATATGAACAATCTGATTTTAGGATAAGCATCTCATGCTTTCCTTTTTCTCTCTTCTCTTTCTTTCTATTTTTCTTCCTCTTTTTTTTCTTATCTTTATCCCAGATTTTTCTCTCTTTTTCTTCTCATTCCTATGCCTAAACTCAGCCAAAATTGGCACGTCAAACCCTAGTGTAGCACCCCCTTTAAATAGAGAAGGAAGGGTGACACCATGGGACACCAACTCTTAGCATCCCTTAATTCTTACACGGCAATATTTATCTTTTAACATGTAAACCAAAAGGATGGTATGGAATAAGAAGAGATTCACCAGTAGAAAGACTCTTCCTCTACTTAGAAAAAATTAGAATGCCATCTTATGGCACATGGAAAAGGAAATGGCGGAAGAATTCAAGAGTCCTTAACAATTAAGACTCTTCCATATGTCACGTATATATGTGGCATCCATTTAATTTGTGGCATTTAATTTCCTTCCAAGAGAAGGACTCCTCCTTTTTATCTACACTCATAATCCCAAGGGCCATCCTATGACATGAGGAATTAAAAGAAACACGTGGAAATAATGGAAGGAATTAAGAGTTTGACATGAAATGGACTCTTCCATTTCTTCGCACAAAAAGAGGGGACGTCCCAAATAAATTTGGCATGGAGTTCCTTCTCAGAGAAGGACTCCTTCTCCTCTTCCACACCTACATTATCCTAAGGCACCAACTGATGGCGCACAAATTAATGGGATGTATGAAACATGATAAGAAAATTAAGAAACTTTATTAAGGACTCTTCCTTCTTAACACCATAAATTAAATGGGCGTGACATATTTTGTGCATGTGGATATGGCGTGGAGGAGGTTTATTCACATAGAACTCTTCCATTAAAAATTAGATAAATTATCTATTAATTAGATGGTTCAAATCCAATCACATTAAGTCAAGACAACAAGTAAAGGGTTAGCACAAACACATTTGCACTAAACCCAATTGAGAACTTGGGTTAATTCATGTGCTAGCAATTCAGTGACGGAAGGCTGTCGGGTGTAGTCAAGTACTTGACTTGTTGGTGCATGTATCAAGATGGGATTGACCACTCCAATTTAGAAGCTGTGTATAGTCGTGTTTCAATTTAGCAAAATCTTGGCCAGGATAGTCCTTGTGAGGAGTCACAGGACTGTTTGAGTTGAGCATGATTCGGATGATCTGATCAGGGTTGAAAGTTTAACCCTGACTCGTCTTAAACACAGAGGTCAAAAAGATGAATTATACAGTAACCATATTCATGTAGGTTCTGAGTGTTGCGATTGCGACCATTCGACCTATCCGATCGTCGGGTACCATTGCTAGATGGTCACTTTGATTAGTACAGAAATTGGTTCCTGTACTACCGGCTTAGGTTCGAACCTGCGGGGTCACACACATTAGAAGTTCTTATCTGATCTGCTGGCTGATGTAGAATCCTACATGTTTAGGACTCAGTAATCGAGAATCAGGATTCTCTAATCATGAGTTTCACACATTATGGGTACCGGGGTCAAGAGTCCCACTGGTTGGGATTTTTCGATCAGGGTTACATATCGATGAATTCTGATGTCTGATTACCCATCAAATTTGGATTAAATATTTATGAGAAATTTAATTAGTGATTTGATCACTAATTAACTCAATTTGATTGAGTAATTATTTTTGGATCAAGTCCAATTGAATTAGATTCAGTTGGATTTGACCCGATTAGGTTAAGAGTTGACCTAATCGTCGAGATGGTTTGGTCCCTGATTTGATCAGGGGTTGGGCTTAGTCAATTTCTGATTTGATTAAGATTTTATTAAGACTAATTAAGTCTAATTAAGTTAGATTTAAATTAGTCTAATTGGACCTAACTTATTTGGTTCAATTAGGTTGGTTTAAATAATTAAACCACCTTGACCCAATCTCCATGCGCCACCTAACTTCCATTGCACCCATTTGGATTCATGAGAAGGAACGTCTCATAAATTTTTTTCTCACGCCAAGCCCTCTCCATGCCCCACTTTAATGTGCCAAATGGATGGATAAGGATGATTGGTTGGCCATTCAAATTCAAAATAAAGTTTGAATTTGAATGGGCAATCAATCTTTGCACCTTATCCCTTTTTTTATGCCCTATTTATTACATGAGAAAAGATTTCTCATGAAATCACTCCATGCATAATTTAAGCTACACCTCACGTCTTTAGTGGATAAGGGATGAGTTGGTGTTCATTTGAATTCAAAATTTAATTGGAATTCAAATGTGCAATTACTCATCTTTATCCTTTCTTTTGGATAGGACGTTTAACGTTGTTATAAAAGGAGGAGAAGAGTGGGGCATGCAAGAAGAAGATTTTTTGAAGAAAAAATCTGGGGCGTGAGAAGTCTTATGCATGAGAAGAAAGTCCATATCCTTCCATGAGAAAAAGAAAAAAAAAAGAAAAGTGGGTGCAAGGTTTTCAGTGAGTTCCCTAGAGTTTTAGCCTAGGGTTTGGGAAGTGAGAAAGTGAGCTACGAGTGTCATGAGCTCACAAAATCTCAGGAAGATCTTCAACATCCTCTCAAACATATCTGTTGATGATCCAGAGTATCCAAAGAATCGACAAACATCGATCGAAGAAGTTCGATCATCATCCACCGTCAAAAGAGCTCTACAACGAACTAGCACTCGTGAGGAGTCGATCAGACCGAAAGCTTCATGTGAATGATCCACAGAGGTCAGACACACTGTGTAGCTGTATCGCAATGATCAGACTCTCCTGATGGTGATCAGATTGCGACGATCTACTACCCGCATAAAGGTATTGTGTTCTGAACACATTACAGTAAAGTGTTTATTATTCGAATTTGAATTTCAAATTTAAATGAATGCATGCTATATATCATATTTAGATCCTAATGTAGGATAAATTTATGTTAATTAATTAGATTAATTAATATTTTTTCACTGTAAAATCATAATTTTGAAAAAGTTTTAAAATTACCATTTTACCCCTGCATTGAATTTTTCCCACAAATGGTATCAGAGCGGGTTCTTAGATATGATATATATATTTGCATGCGTAGATTAAGTTGTAACCTAAAAGTTTAAATTTAAAATTTGAAATTCAAAATTTAAAATTTGATTTTTGAAATTTAAAATTCGAAATTCAAAATTTAAAAATTTGAAATTCAAAATTTAAAATTTGAAATTTGAAATTTGGGTGAAATTTTAAATTTGAAATTCAAAATTTAAAATTCAAAATTTAAAATTTAAAAATTTAAAATTTGAAATTTGAAATTCAAAATTTAAAATTTAAAATTTAAAATTTGAAATTTAAATTTTGAAATTGGTATATTTAGATATACTTGATCCAAGTAGCAAGTAATCGAATTGGGTTGGTTGCCATGGCCGTTCGATCATAGGAGAAAAGTAGGGTTTAAAGGCCCTCTCCTCCCATTCGATGGGATCTCCTATGGTGGTAGGGGTGCCACTGCAATTATATCCCATGCAGATAAAGTAGCGAAAGGAATATTCATGATTTATTTTGATTAAGTTATTTTCTGTTATGTAATTAGCAATAGGATTGCTATTTATGAAATGTGCTGATCTATTTGTGAAATGAGTCAACATATTTGGTGAACAGAAAATAAAATCTTTCAAATTTAAAAATTATTTTTGAAATGCCAAACCTTGACCCATCAGCCCAAATACTTAATTAAAAGAATTAAGTATTGTCTAGTAGGTCTAGAATTATGAAT
The DNA here is from genome assembly GCF_000442705.2 of Elaeis guineensis. Lineage (NCBI taxonomy): Eukaryota > Viridiplantae > Streptophyta > Magnoliopsida > Arecales > Arecaceae > Elaeis > Elaeis guineensis. The sequence goes on from NC_025997.2 coordinate 54,237,328, forward strand.
TAAGACCTAAGACAATTGCATAAACTTGTGGGTCAATGGGTTAGATGGATTAGGTCCATAATTGGGTTAGACCTAAGGTTAGCTTAAAGAAATAGACTAAATTAGATTAATTGGTCAAATCTAATCAAAAGTTGAATTAGATTAGGTCAAGGATACTCTAGACTCAACTCCAATAGTTGTAGTTGAATGGGTCCATGTTTTTAACTAGATCAAGATGGACTTAATTCATGGCTACGCGGTGGAACCCTATTTAATAAGTTGATCAAATTAAAACTAATGAACCGATTGGTGTCTAAGGTAAGTTTGGCATTTTGACCAGTGATTTTTAAACGGGAGCTACTCACAGTGATTCGATCTCTGACGAGTTAATGGCTTATCCCCATCACTGATCTCACTTACCTGACCAACCTGATGAATTAGGTTTTGATTAGATCACTTGGTGATTAGGGCTCACCCATGTCATTAGGTAAATCAGTTTGACTGATTTAGGTACTCCTAATGCCAGCTTTAATTAAATCTTTTTTTAATCTAACTTGATGAAGTCAGTGAGAGGATTGAAATTGACTGGATATTTTCTTCTCATCTATCCTTTAATAAAATTTTTAAAAATTATTAGGTCCCTAAAAATGATTAAGTTATATTGATAACTAAGTCATAGTCTCCCATTAAGTGAGTGATAATGAGTCCATTAGTTTAATAATCATTGGAGGCCCAAAGGCCTGGTGCTTATCGACTAATGGAATTATCATTCACAGTATGATAATTTGGTTTGAGTTTTTCTAATAGTGGTTAGGTTGGCCGACCAAAGTCGGGCTTGATCATTTATTGGTCTGATTCACCAAATCAAATCATGTTAATGGTTGGACCTAACCAGATTTTTTCAGTGGAGGCCAAAGCCTACTGATTAGGTTCTGGGGCAAAATTAATTACTAAAAGTTGTTTAGAAAAACAACTGGTTAGGAATGTACCCATAGATGCACATGGGTTGACTAACCAAAGTTGGGCTTGTGTGTAGTCTGTGTGGATTCTAGTACCCACTAAGGAATTAAAGTAATTTCTCGAATTGGAGGTTGAGGCTACCAGTTCGTAAAAATACTTGGAGAAACTTTAGACTAAAGTCCAAGTCTTTAGTATTTATAATTTATGTACTAATAGAGGTCTGATTTTCCTTTATGCAACTATGGCCACTACCCTGTCCCTCCGGTCATTATTAGATAATGACAAGCTTATGGGACCTAATTTCGATAGCTGGTATCGAAAATTAAAAATCGTCCTTGAGCATGAGCAGATCCTTTATGTAGTAACGGATCCGGCACCTGAGGAGCCAGCCCTGAACGTTAGAGGGACGGTCTGAGATACTTATCAGAAGTGGCTCAACGATCGTACCACCGTTAGGTGCATTATGCTGGCGGCAATGAATGATGAGTTCAGCCATAGGTTTGAGAACGCCCAGCCACAGGAGATGCTTCAAATGTTGAACGACTCCTTTGGCATGCCTGACGACGTTGAAAGGCACAAAACTAGTTGTGCCATTTTCAATGCTCGGATGAGGGATGGAGCCTCAGTCACTGATCATGTACTGTACATGATCGAAATGATTGAGCGCCTAACTAAACTGGGCTTTCCCCTGCATGAGCAGCTCGGTAAGGATGTGATCCTTAATTCATTGCCCAAGTCTTTCCTCCCCTTCCTTACTCATTTTCGGATGACAAAGTCTACAGTGAACTATCACGGTTTGTTGGGGTTGCTGCAGAACTTTGAGAAGGATCACCAGCTCCATAAGGAGTCGGTGAATGTTATGGGAGGGTCTTCTTCTGGTCGTCGACCCTTTAAGAAAGGGAAGAAGAAGAACAAGAAGAAGAAGAATAAGAAGGTGCAGCTGCATGCTGGGACATCTGCACAGGGTCAGACCAAGAAGCGCAAGCCCGACCAGAGCCAGGCGGAGTGCTTCTTTTGCAAGAAGCAGGGGCACTGGAAGAGGAACTGTCCTCTATACATTGCTTCCCTAGATCCGAACAGGCCGAAGAAGAAGCAAGGTACTTATATAATAACACCTTGCAATTTTTTCATTTGTGATACTACTGCCTGGGTATTGGATACCGAAAACCCTTATCATATTTGTAATTCGATGCAGGGTCTGCAGGTCAGTAGGAGATTTGATGAAGGCGAGAGATTCCTGAATGTTGGAGATGGAAGCAAAGTTCCAGTTCTAGCATTAGGAATCATGAACCTTGTAATTAATTCTCAAAATGTAATTCTGAGTGAATGTCACTATTATCCAAGCTTTTTATTAAATATTATTTCTGTAGACCTTTTGGCCATGAACGGTTATCAATTTTTAATGAAAGAAAATATTTGCAATATCATTTTGAATGGTGTTACAATGTTTGTTGGACAACTTAATAATAGAATTTACTTTCTATCACAACCTGTTAATGTGGTTCAAACCTCTGGTAAACGCCCTAGAATAGATAATGTGTCAGAAGTCTACCTTTGGCACTGTAGGCTAGGTCATATCAATAAGAACAGGATAAACAGGTTGGCTCAAGAAGGAATTCTTGAAGTAGGTGATTGTGAATCACTTTCAAACTGTGAATCCTGTCTTCTTGGTAAAATGACCAAATCACCTTTTACTGAAAAAGGTGAGCGAGCCAGTGAACTCTTGGGTTTGGTACATTCTGATGTATGTGGACCCATGAGCTCAAGTGCAAGAGATGGATATTTCTACTTCATAACCTTCACAGACGACCTATCGAGGTATGGGTATGTCTATATAATGAAGCATAAATCGGAGTCATTTGAAATGTTCAAACTATTTCGAAATGAGGTAGAAAAACAAACTGAAAAGTGTATTAAAACTCTTCGATCTGATCGAGGAGGTGAATACCTTTTCAATGATTTTTTGATATATCTGGGAGAGAATGGGATTCTCTCTCAGTGGACTCCTCCTGGAACACCACAACATAATGGTGTATCTGAAAGGAGGAATCGGACCTTGTTGGACATGGTTCGATCCATGATGGGGTTTGCTGGTCTGTCGATCTCTCTCTGGGGATATGCGCTCGAATCGGCTTGTTACCTTCTAAATAGAGTTTCGAGTAAGTCTGTAACCAAAACGCCATATGAGATATGGATAGGACGTAAGCCAGTACTCTCACACCTTAGGGTTTGGGGGTGTCCGACTTATGTTAAACGTTTAATTAAGGACAAGCTTGGACCTAGGTCTGACAAGTGTAATTTTATAGGGTACCCAAAAGAGACCAAAGGGTATTACTTCTATCTAGCTGATGAGCAAAAAGTGTTTGTCAGTCTTAAGGCAATCTTTTTGAAAAAGGAGTTCCTTGGTGAAGGGACTGTTGCCTCTAAGGTCGAACTTGACGAAGTTGGACAGGTGAAAAAACCGACACAAGTTGCTGAACCTGAATCGGATTTGGTTAGATCAGATCTGGAGCCCATTGTTCAAGCACCCTTAAGGCGATCTGGTAGAGTACTACATCAACCGGATAGATACTATGGTTTCTTGGTCCGAGACGGTGATCCTATCAAACTTGATGAAAACGATGAGGATCCGATCATCTACATAGATGCAATGCAGAGACCCGACTTTGAGAAATGGCTGGAGACCATGAAATCCGAAATAGAGTCCATGAAGGTCAATGATGTGTGGACATTGGTTGACCCACCCGAAGGAGTAAAACCCATAGGGTGTAAGTGGGTCTTCAAGAGAAAGAGAGGCACAGTCGGAAAGGTAAAAACCTATAAAGCCCATCTGGTTGCCAAGGGATATCATCAACGTTATAGTATAGACTATGACGAGACGTTTTCTTCTGTGGCAATGCTCAAATCCATTCGAATTATGCTTGCGATAGCTGCCCATCTGGACTATAAAATCTGGTAGATGGATGTGAAGACAGCTTTCCTAAATGAAGAGCTGGATGAAGGGGTGTATATGATACAATCTGAAGGATTCACATCCACAGATGAGTCTAAGATGTGCAGGCTACAGAGGTCCATTTATGGACTTAAGCAGGCATCACGGAGTTGGAACATACATTTTGATAAGACGATCAAGACGTATGGCTTCGTTAAGAATAAAGAAGAGCCATGCATTTATAAGTGGGCTAATGGTCTAGTAATAGTATTTCTTGTATTGTATGTGGATGACATTCTCTTAATCGAGAATGATGTCCCTGCATTACAGGGAATAAAGATTTGGCTGTCATCACAGTTCTCCATGAAGGATCTAGGAGAAGCTTCCTACATCCTAGGGATGAGGATCTATAGGGATAGATCTAAAAGGTTGCTTGGTTTATCTCAGTCCACGTATATTGATACTATGCTGAAGAGGTTCAGCATGGAGAATTCCAAGAAAGGCTATCTTCCGATAGGCCATGGAATTTCTCTCTCGAAGAGGGATTGTCCGACAACACCTCAAGAGAGAGAGTGTATGGGTAGGATTCCATATGCTTCGACAGTGGGATCTATCATGTACGCCATGACATGTACACGACCAGATATGGCATACTCACTAGGGGTAGTGAGTATATACCAATTTGATCCAGGAGAGAATCACTGGAAGGTTGTTAAAACCATCCTGAAGCATTTAAGAAATACTAAGGACTAGTGGCTTGTTTATGGTGAATCGGACTTGAGATTTATAGGGTTTACAGACTCTAGTTTTCAGTCTGATCATGATGACAGCAAAAGTGTGTCGGGATTTATTTTTACCCTTAATGGTGGGGCTATCTGCTGGAAAAGTTTCAAGCAGCACACAGTGGCTGATTCAGTTTGTGAGACGGAGTATATCGCTGCATCAGATACTGCCAAAGAAGCAGTGTAGCTGAGAAAATTCATCACCAAGCTCAGAGTAGTACCCTCCCTTGTTGGTCCAGTTCTGCTCTACTGTGACAGCTCTGGAGCCATTGCTCAAGCAAAAGAACCAAAGGCACACCAGCGGACGAAGCATATTCTGTGCTGCTACTATCTCATCCGAAAAATTATGGATCGAGGTGACATCGATCTTCAGAAGATTGATGGGAAGGAGAACCTGGCTAACCCATTCACTAAAACCATTGCGGTGAAGGAGTTCGACAACTACAAGTCGAAGATGGGTATTAAATACTACACCGATTGGCTTTAGGCCAAGTGGGAGATTGTTGGGAATAGTATCCCAAAGCCAATCATCAGTCTGTTGACGGTTGTGCTCATTTTTATATTTGTATATAAATTATGAATTAATAAAAATTATTTTGATATTTTTCATCACAAAATATTTCATCTTCTAATGAACTCCTATGTTGTGGTGAAGTCCTTAGAACTATTTAGACTCGACAAAGGAGGATTTGTCGTTTAGTCCTTAAATCTGTTCGCAACCAATTGATACGTTGTTACCAAAGATGACAACGTTTATCAAGCATAGGTCGTTGTGTGCCATATAGGTTGGTTGTCCTCTTAACCAATGAGTGTGGAGACACTAGTATGGCATATAGGTGAGATGTAAGGGTACATCTGCACTGAACGTGACCGACTCCGGAGCTATTTATGCTGTCAAGATTTATTTTGATGGAATATGGATATAAATATCCCTCTGACCTGAGATCGCCACGGTGACTTGTAAGCAACTTACTGCACTTAGGCACTGGACTACCTGAATTTTTAATTCAGTGACGGAAGGCTGCTGGGTGTAGTCAAGTACTTGACTTGTCGGTGCATGTGTCAAGATGGGATTGACCACTCCAGTTTAGAAGCTGTGTATAGTCATGTTTCAATTTAGCAAAATCTTGGCCAGGGTAGTCCTTGTGAGGAGTCACAGGACTGTTTGAGTTGAGCACGATTCGGATGATCTGATCAGGGTTGACAGTTTAACCCTGAGTCATCTTAAACACAGAGGTCAAAAGGATGAATTATACAGTAACCATATTCATGTAGGTTCTGAGTGTTGTGATTGCGACCATTTGACCTATTCGATCATCGGGTACCATTGCTAGATGGTCACTTTGATTAGTACAGGAATTGGTTCCTGTGCTACCGGCTTAGGTTCGAACCTGTGGGGTCACACACATTCGAGGTTCTTATCTGATCTGATGGCTGATGTAGAATCCTATAGATTTAGGACTCAGTGATCGAGAATCAGGATTCTCTGATCATGAGTTTCACACATTATGGGTATCGGGGTCAAGAGTCCCATTGGTTGGGATTTTTCGATCAGGGTTACATATCGATGAATTCTGATGCCCGATTACCCATCGAATTTGGATTAAATATTTATGAGAGGTTTAATTAGTGATTTGATCGCTAATTAACTTAATTTGATTGAGTAATTATTTTTGGATCAAGTTCAATTGAATTGGATTCAGTTGGATTTGACCCGATTAGGTTAAGAGTTGACCTAATCATCGAGATGGTTTGATCCCTGATTTGATCAGGGGTTGGGCTTAGTCAATTCCTAATTTGATTAGGATTTTATTGAGCCTAATTAAGCCTAATTAAGTTGAGTTTAAATTAGTCTAATTGGACCTAACTTATTTGGTTCAATTAGGTTGGTTTAAATAATTAAACCACCTTGACCCAATCTCCATGCGCCACCTCACTTCCATTGCACCCATTTGGATTCATGAGAAGGAACTTCTCATGAATTTTTTCTTCACACCAAGCCCTCTCTATGCCCCACTTTAATGTGCCAAATGGATGGATAAGGATGATTGGTTGGCCATTCAAATTCAAAATAAAGTTTGAATTTGAATGGGCAATCAATCTTTGCACCTTATCCTTTTTTTTACGCCCTATTTATTACATGAGAAAAGATTTCTCATGAAATCACTCCATGCATAATTTAAGCCACGCCTCACGCCTTTAGTGGATAAGGGATGAGTTGGTGTCCATTTGAATTCAAAATTTGATTTGAATTCAAATGTGCAATTACTCATCTTTATCCTTTCTTTTGGATAAGACGTTTGACGTTGTTATAAAAGGAGGAGAAGAGTGGGGCGTGTAAGAAGAAGATTTTTTGAAGAAAAATTCTGGGGCATGAGAAGTCTGGTACGTGAGAAGGAAGTCCATATCCTTCCAAGGGAAAAAGAAAGAAAAGAAAGAAAAGTGGGTGCAAGGTTTCTGGTGAGTTCCCTAGAGTTTTAGCCTGGGGTTTGGGAAGTGAGAAAGTGAGCTACGAGTATCGTGAGCCCACAAAATCTTAGAAAGATCTTCAACATCCTCTCAAGCACGTCTGTTGATGATCCGAAGCATCCGAAGAATCGACAGACATCGATCGAAGGAGTTCGATCAGCATCCACCGTCAAAAGGGCTCTACAACGAGCTAGCACTCGTAAGGAGTTGATCAGATCGAAAGCTTCATGTGGATGATCCACAGAGGCCAGACACACTGTGTGGCTGCGTCACGACGATCAGACTCTCCCGACGGTGATCAAATTGCGGCGATCTTCTACCCGCACAAAGGTATTGTGTTCTGAACACATTACAGTAAAATATTTACTGTTCGAATTTGAATTTCAAATTTAAATGAATGCATGCTATATATCATATTTAGATTCTAGTATAGGATAAATTTATATTAATTAATTAGATTAATTAATATTTTTCCACTGTAAAATCATAATTTTGAAAATATTTTAAAATTACCATTTTACCCCTGCACTGAATTTTTTCCACACATTCTATGAGATAACATAGGATGTTCTCTTTTCCTGCAAGGAGTGACTGATTTCTTATTGACTACTCACAATCTTCATGCACACTTCACTATGGTGGAAAAGGTGCAAGGTTTCATGCATGAATTTCAAAATAATTTTGAAATATAATGCAGCGAAACATGTAAATTAAATAATTTAATCTACAAATATATATAATCAAATTACTAAACCCTATAATTAGGACCTATAACATGCCATATTATATTTATAAATCAAAAAAATAAAAACTTTAATATTGATCAAATTAATACCCTAAATCTGAAACAGTTTCAGATCTAAAATCTAGATCACATCTAAATAAGAGAAGAGATCAGATTTCTTACCTTCATGCAGGTCGAGAAGTCCACGGTTGATTGTCTTTATTGTCTTTGGAGCCGCACATGCATTCGGCCTCTACAGGTGATCCACACGAGGCTGCAGCAAAATCGAAGGTTCGACGAACGAAGATCCGTTCGAAGTGCTAGCTTCTTGCAGATCCCTCTGGATGGTTAATCTAAAAAATATTCTTCGGATCTCTTGGACATTCCAAGAGATAAAGAATATGAGGAAGAATAAGGGAGAAGTCAAATCTTTTGACCTCCCTAAAATCAGAAATAATACATAAAAGAAAAGGATCCTAAGAGAAGATAGATCTTCTCTTTCAGTACATCAATGATTGATGTCCTGAGAACATCTCTACGCTAGGATATGAGAAGACCTTCTTCTCTAGATATTTTTCTAATTTCTAGAACTTATGATATCTGATTTTTCTCATAAAAAAATCTCATGATTTATGAAGAAGAAGGGTTCTAACAGAAACCTTAAGAGAAGACCTTCTTTTCTTCTTCTTCTCTCATCAGAACATGATCAGATCATGTCTAAAATTAGATCACCATGCTCCAACTCATTGGAGCATGAATCCACCATGCCATCCCTCTATCTCTCTCAAATTTTTACCACATAAAAATACAAAATAAAGAGAAAATAAATTGAAAAGAAAAACAATAAGAGAAAAAACATCTTCTCTCTAACCTTTTGTTTCTACAAGACATCAAATTTTGATCTCTTGATAGAAGACTCTTCTTCAAGAAATTTGATACCTCAAACCACCCATTCCATCCTCTTTCTCTCTGAGATTTTATCACATAAAAAATACAAAAAACAAAGAGAGAATAATATGAAAGAAAAATAATGAGAGAAAATAATCTTTTCTCTTACCTTTCTCTCTACAAGATATCAACCTTTGATCTCTTGATTGAAGACTCTCCTCCAAGGATTTTGGTATCTCAAACCACTCATGCTATCCTCTTTCTCCTCTACTATTTTTGTCATAAAGCCATAAATTTTTTACTCTTATTTGATAGCATATGGGGTGGCAACTTTTTATATGGTAGACTAGGTCATAAAACCTAGTCTAACAAGGAGTCCATGAGGCATCCAACTCTTGGACGCCCCCTCCCTCATAAATTTCATTGAGAGCATGAAATAACTCACAAAAGGGGCTACAAAAAGAAGGGATAAGCTTGGGGAAAGTTGGTGCAAGAGAGGAGGGAAGAATACTTGTGAAGAGAGACTCTTTCAAAAAAAGAATAAACCTAAACCACTTTCCATAATTAGCCAAATCTCTTTCCATATTGAATCAAATCAAATCTGATTCAAATCTCTAGAATAAGTGGTATGGGATAACATTTCTTGGATATGGGCATCATAAAAAAATATCTAAAAATTAATTAGTGGGCGTGGGCTTGAGATTTCTTAGGTGGTGCAAGAGAAGAGATGGAGTCCTAGTCTAACTAGGATTCTTATGTAGATTAGGTCAAACACTTTGAACCCAATCTAAATTAATTATAACTTAATTAATGATGATTCTAGTCTAATTAAAAATCTAATTAAATCAAATTAAATTATATTTAATTCTGATTTAAATTCTAACTTAATTAGGAATTAGGTGCATACAAGTCCTAGTCAAATAGGGACTTGTTCTCCCTTGTAATTGACTTATCCAATAAATCAATTAGACTTAATCCAATTAAATCCAAACTAATTCTAATTGAATCAAATTCAATTAGACTTGATCTTAATCTAATTGATCAATCAGATTGAGCCATTTAGCAATCCAATTGCTAATTGTTCCTCCTGCAACACTTGCATTAGATCAAACATCAATCACATTGATCGTTTAATCTTAGAATGATTCTCAATCATCGATTAACCATCTGATTAGGTTACAACCTCTTATATGTGTGATCTTATAGGTTCGAACCTAAGCTGATGGTACAAAAATTAATTTCTGTACCAATCGAAGTAATCATCTAGCAATAGTTTCCGATGTCCAGATAGGTCGAATGTATGCAAAGCAACATTCTAAGAATCCTGACCCATGGTTACCGTATAATTCATCCTTTTGACCAATAATGCTCAAGATGACTTCAAGTATGCTATCAACACTCATATAAGTCATCTCTATTATATCTCAAAATTTTGCAAATCTTGTGACTCCTCACGAGGATTACCCAGGCCTAAGTTTTGCTAAATTGAAACACAGCGAGACATTCTCTTTCTGAAGTTAATCAAGAGTGATCAATCCCATATTGACTCACACACTGACTTCATAAGTACTTGATTGTATTCAAAAATCTTTCGAACTTATATTAAAAATACAGGCAGTCCGGCACCAAAACACAGTGAGTTGCTTGCAAGTCACCATGGTGATCTCAGATCGGAGGGATACTTATACCCATTGGCCTTAGCTAACTACTCTTGATAGTAGAGTGTTACATTGATCATATTCCATACAGATGTACTCTTACATCTCATCTGGATGCCATACCAGTATCTTCACACCACTTGGTTACAAGGACAACCAATATATATGACATACAGCGACCTACACTTGATAAGTTATCGTCCTTGTTAATAACTTATCATTTTATCGTGAACAATTTAAGAACCATCCGATAAATCCTCTTTTATCGATTGATTGTGGTTCTAAGGACTTCATCATAATTTAAAAGTTCATTTAAGGAAGATAGAACTTTCATGATGAACTTGCCAAATAACTATTATTATTAGATAATTCATATACTAATTCCAATCATCTACCACTTAGATGATTAGCTTTAGGACATATTTTCTAACAACTCTTACTTGTACTAAAGCCAATCAAAATGATATCAAATATCCTATCTTCTACTTGAGTTCGTAGAACTTCTTAGTTCTGAGGCCTCAACAAATGGGTCGATCAAGTTCTCCTTTATCATCGATCTTTCAAAGATCGATGTCATCCTGATCTAAAATCAAAAGTGATAGCAATATAGAATATGCTGGTCCTTCAGTTCTTTAGCCAGATTTATGGCTCCAGTGCTACGATAAGACTTGACCATCAGTGGAGGGTGCCACTCCCAACCTGCTAATGAAGCTCAGTAACTACACAGCTTATATGGCAGCATCATATGCTACGATGTACTCCACATCACTGACTGAGTGGACTAAAGTATCCTGCTTGGAACCTTTCCAGCAAATTGCTCCTATAATTAAGGTATGATCCGATACTTTCTTGTTGTCATCTTGATCTGACTGAAATTGAAACATCTACATATTTAAAGTTAGTATTTTGATATTTGAGTCACTGGACTTTAATATTTCTCAAATACTTAAGGATTGTAAGTACAATCTTTCAATGGTTCTTACTTAGATCAGACTGGTATCTGCTCACTACCATTAGTGAGTATACTATATCTGGTCTTGAACATGGAGAAATTAGATGACACCCAAATCTTTATTCTTTGCAATGCTGGAATGCCATTCTTGATTAAGAGAATTTCATCCACAGACAACACAAGGAATAACACTACATAATATTTTGTCCACTTATAAATGCAAGGTTCCTCTTTGTTCATAATAAAGACATATGTTCCAACTCTAGGATAATAGCGAAAACAAACTTTATAGGTCTCCACCTTCCCGTCTGCGCTACTCTGATCCTTTTTGAAAAATCTATTCACACCCAATGGATTTTATCCCTTCAGGTAAATCATCTAGTGTCCATACACTATTGATTTTCATGGACTTCAATTTGGATTTAATGGCTCCAAGCCACTTCTCAGACTTAGACCGCTGCATTGCATCCCTATAGGTGATCAGATCCTTGTTAATCTCATCGAGCTCAATAGGATCGCCGTCCCAGACCTAGACACTGAAGTGTCTGTCCAGCTAACGCGGTACTCTACCAGATCTCCTTAAAGGTGTTACTTTAATGGGCTCTGAGTTTGATCTAATCAAATCCAGTTCTGTAGGTTTACTAGATTATGTCGGTTCATTTTCTACCAGTCAAACTTTTAAGTTCAACTTGATAGGCATCAGTTCCTTCTCTAAGGAACTCCTTTCCAAAAAGAATGCCCTACTGCTGATGAGCATCTTATGTTCTTCAGCATGATAGAATTAGTAACCCTTAAACACCTATTGGACCAAGAATCAAGTTTATCTGTATGCAAATGTTTGACATAGGTTGATCAACTCCAAATCCAAAGGTAAGAGAGTGTAGGTCCATGCCCGATCCATATCTCATATGGAATCTGCACAACAGACTTACTCAGTATATTTTCAGAGTAAAACAGGTAATCACATAAGAGCACAATCCTGAAATAGGCAGAGAAGTAAACCCTATTGTGGATTGAACCATATCTAACGAAGTTTAACTTCTCCTTTCAGATACACTTTGTTCCGGAAAGAAATCCACTGAGAGAGAATCCAATTCTCTCCTAGATATGTCACAAACTCACTGGATAAGTATTCATCTCCTCGATCTGATCGAAGAGTTCTAACACCTTATCCAGTTTGTTTCAATCTTTCATTATTAAATCATTTGAATATTTTAAATGATTCAGGCCAGACGTACCCATGTCCAGATAGGTTGTCTGTAATGAAATATTAATATCTTCCTCTGGCACTTAAGTTTATAGGTCCACATACATCACTATATATGAGACTTAGAACTTTATCAGGTCCTTCACCTTTTCCATTAAAAGGTGACTTTATCATCTTACCAAGAAGATAAGACTCACAGGCTATCAGTGATTCACAATCATTAATGTGAGGTTTTTCTCTCAAGCTAATCCATTTATCCTGTTCTTGTCAAGGTGACTAAGCCAAAGATAGACATCCATGACATTATCTAACTTGGGTGTGTACATTACACTTAATAGGCTGTGTAAATGTTAAATATCATTTCCTTATTGTCTATGTATTATTGTAACATTATTCATAATAATATCATAATAATCTTTCTCTATTAATGAATGATAATCATCTTTGACCAAAAGGCCAACAAAGATTACATTCATCATAAACAATGGACCATAGTAACAATTACTCTAAATGACAATATTTGAAAATAAGCCCTACAATTCCTAAAGTTAGGATTGGAATAAGACTTCCATCCCTAACATTCAAGAATTTCTCACCATTTTTAAACATTCCACTTACTTGTAGTCCTAGCAATAAATTATATAAGACCATCGGTATCTAATACCTAGGTAGTAGAATTACATAGAGAAACTTTAAGGTATTATTATATAACATCCTTGATGAGCAACTCTTGCTCCTTTCTCTTGTTCAGCCTATTATGGTCAAGGAAAGCAAGATAATTCTTCTTTCTATGACTCTGCTTCTAACAGTAGAAGCAACATGCCTGATTTGGATCAATTTTGGACTAATTGTTTTGACTAGACTAAGAAGCCCCAATATGAATCCATTTGTACTGCTGAACCAAATTCAACTTTCGATACTAATTAACGAAGTTGGGTCCCATAAGTCATCACTATCTAACAATGATTGGAGCAATTAAGGTTTAACCTTATTTTGAGAAAAGAGAACAATGACCTAATGTATATGAATTATTTAAGCCTAGAGATTTGGACTTTAGTCTTAAGGTTCTCCCACTATTTTGTTCAAATTGGTAGCCTCTACCTCCAATTTGAAAAATTAGTTTAATTTTCTAGTAGGTACTAGAATCCACATAGATTACAGACAAGCCCGACTTTGGTCGGCCAATCCATCTATATCTACGGATAGGTTCATTAACCAATTATTTTTTCAAACAACTTCTAGTAATTTAATTTTACCCTAGAAACCTAATCAGTAGGCTTTGGCCTCCACTGTAAGGATCCGATTAGGTCCAACCATTAATATGACCATATTTGGTACATCTAACCAACGAATGATTAAATCCAACTTTAGTTGGCTAACCTAACCACCATTAGAGAGACATTTTCAAGTCGTCATATGATGAGTGATAATTTCATTAGTCAACAAGCACCAGGCCTTTGGGTCTGCAATGATTATTGAGTTAATGGATCCATTATCAAACACCTTAATGGGAGGCTATGAGTCAGATACCTCCATAACTTTGTCATTTTAAAAACTTAATAATTTTAGAGGATTTAAAATTATTAATGATTTAAGGATAGAAAGGACATGGACTAATTTGCTCCCACTAACTTCATCAAGTCAAGTCTTTCCACTGACTTCTCAAGTCATTAACAAGGACTCGGATCAAATTTGGTCCATAGGCACTTAGATCAGTCTCACTGAATGAAATCAGATTCACTGATTTCCTATGGGACATGGGTTAACATGAATCAATGAGCAACCTAATCAAGACCTGATTAACCCCATTAGCCAGGTAAGTATGATTGGTGGGAGGGTCTGCCAAAGCTTGCCTTAAACACCATAAGAAATAGCCAGGTAAGCGGGCTCCCAATTAAAAACCACCGGTCAGCTTTACCTTAGACACCAACTGGTTTATCAGTTTTGATTTGGTCTGCCTAAAGATTCGAGCTCAATCGCTGAGCCACGATCAGTGTCCATTTGTTAGATATATGGACTTTGATCAACTACAACTATTGAAGTGATCTATAGAAATGACCTAATCCTAATTAACTTTTAATTAAGTTTGATCAATTTTTTTACTTAGTCCATATTTAATCTAACCCTAGGTCTAACCCAGTTAATGACTTAATCAAAGCTAACCCATTACCCTTTAATCCATATTTTATGAAATTATCTTATGGTCTTTAAATCACAAACCTAGATCCTAAACAATCACTTAAGTCTTTTAATTAAGTTCATGGCTGAGGGTTGGGGTTCGGCATTTTGAAAACTATTTTCAACTTTTGTAAGATTTAATATAATTTAGTGTTGTTTCACTAAATAGGTTGACTCATTTCAAAAATGGGTCAGCTTATTTTACTAACAAACACTAACAATTAAAATCAGTCAGAAAAATAATTGAGCCAACTTTTCAGTCAAGCTGGATTGCTGGTCGAGCTGGCCCGATAAGCAAACAGAACCTTCGCAAGATCCTGTTCTTGGCTAATTTTAATCTATACACATTACATAAAATTTTATGAAATAAAATAGACCTAATATAAAATATTCATGATAGGATTTATTTAAACTCTTTTAAATTTTTTAGATCACAACGTACCAGGACAACCTTTGCACTGTAAGGGGTAAACCTTACAGCAAGACAACCTACAGTTCGTACGATCATTATTTTATTTTTTAAATTTATTTTAATATAATTATAAAAATATTATAAAAGAACCTAGATGCTCTGATACCACTGGTGGAAAAGGTGTAGGGTTTCATGCATGAATTTTAAAATAATTTTGAAATATAATACAGCGGAACATGTAAATTAAATAATTTAATCTAAAATATATATAATCAAATTACTAAATCCTATAATTAGGACCTATAACATATCATATTATATTTATAAATCAAAAAAATAAAAGTTTTGGTATTGATCAAATCAATACCCTAGATCTGAAACAAATTCAGATCTAAAACCTAGATCACATCTAGATAAGAGAAGAGATCAGATCACTTACCTTCATGCGGGTCGAGAACTTTGTGGTTGATTTTTTTTATTATCTTTGGAGCCGCACATGCATCCGGCCTCTACAAGTGATCCCACGAGGCTACAGCAAAATCGGAGGTTCGTCGAATGAAGATCCGCTCGAAGTGCTAGCTTCTTGCAGATCCCTCCGGATGGTTAATCTAAAAAATATTCTTCAGATCTCTTAGACATTTCAAGAGATGAAGAATATGAGGAGGAATAAGAAAGAAGTCAAACCTTTTGACCTCCCTTAAATCAGAAATAATACATAAAAGAAAAGGGTCCTAAGAGAAGACAGATCTTCTCTTTCAGTACATCAACGATTGATGTCCTAAGAACATCTCTATACTAGGACATGAGAAGACCTTCTTCTCTAGATATTTTTTTAATTTCTAGATCTTATGATATCTGATTTTTTTCATAGAAAAATCTCATGATTTATGGAGAAGAAAGATTCTAAAAGAAACCTTAAGAGAAGACCTTTTCTTCTTCTTCTCTCATCAGAACATGATCAGATCATGTTCAAAATTAGATCATCATGCTCCAACTCATTGGAGCATGAATCTACCATGCCATCCCTCTCTCTCTCTCTCAGATTTTTATCACATAAAAATATAAAATAAAGAGAAAATAAACTAAAAAAAAAGCAATAAGAGAAAAAACATCTTCTCTCTTACCTTTTGTTTCTACAAGACATCAACTTTTGATCTCTTGATAGAAGACTCTTCTCCAAGAAATTTGATGCCTCAAACCACCCATTCCATCCTCTTTCTCTCTCAAATTTTATCACATAAAAAACACAAAAAACAAAGAGAGAATAATATGAAAGAAAAATAATGAGAGAAGATAATCTTTTCTCTTACCTTTCTCTCTACAAGATATCAACCTTTGATCTCTTGATTGAAGACTCTCCTCCAAGGATTTTGGTGCCTCAAACCACCCATGCCATCATATTTTTCCTCTGCTATTTTTATCTTAAAGCCACAAATTTTTGACTCTTATTTGATAGCATATAGGGCGGCAACTTTTTATATGGTAGACTAGGTCATAAAACCTAGTCTAACAAGGAGTCCATGGGGCGTCCAACTCTTGGACGCCCCCTCCCTCATAAATTTCATGGAGAGTATGAAATAACTCACAAAAGGGGCTACAAAAAGAAGGGATAAGCTTGGGAAAAGTTGGCACAAGAGAGGAGGAAAGAGTCCTTGTGAAGAGGGACTCTGTCAAAAAAATAATAAACCTAAACCACTTTCCATAATTAGCCAAATCTCTTTCCATATTGAATCAAATCAAATCTGATTCAAATCTTTAGAATAAGTGGTGTGAGATAATATTCCTTGGATATGGATATTATAGAAAAATATCTAAAAATTAATTAGTGGGCATGGGCTTGAGATTTCTTAGGTGGCGCAAGAGAAGAGATGGAGTCTTAGTCTAATTAGGATTCTTATGTAGATTAGGTCAAACACTTTGAACCCAATCCAAATTAATTGCAACCTAATTAATGATGATCTTAGTCTAATTAAAAGTTTAATTAAATCAGATTAAACCATATTTAATTTTGATTTAAATTCTAACTTAATTAAAAATTAGGTGCATACAAGTCCTCGTCAAACAGGGACTTGTTCTTCCTTGTAATTGGCTTATCTAATAAATCAATTAGACTAAATTTAATTAAATCTAAACTAATTCTAATTGAATTAAATTCATTTAAACTTGATCTCGGCCCAATTTCTCAATCAGATTGAGCCATTTAGCAATTCAATTGCTAATTAATCCTCCTGCAACACTTGCATTAGGTCAAACATCAATCACATTAATCGTTTAACCTTAGAACAATTCTCAATCATCGATTAACCATCTGATTAGGTTACAACCTCTTATGTGTGTAACCCTATAGGTTCGAACCTAAGCTGGTAGTATAGAAATTAATTTCTATACCAGTCGAAGTAACCATCTAGCAATGGTTCCCAACGTCCAGATAGGTTGAATGTATGCAAAGCAATATTCTAAGAATCCTGACCCATGGTTATCGTATAATTTATTTTTTTGATCAATAATACTCAAAATGACTTCGAGTATGCTGTCAACACTCATATAAGTCATCTCTATTGTGTCTCAAAATTTTGCAAATCTTGTAACTCCTCACGAGGATTATCCAGGCCTAGATTTTGCTAAATTGAAACACACGAGATATTCTCTTCCTGAAGTTAATCAAAAGTGATCAATCCCATCTTGATTCACACACCAACTTCATATGTACTTGACTGTATCTAAAAATCTTTCGAACATATATTAAAAATACAGGCAGTCCGATACCAAAGCACAGTGAGTTGCTTGCAAGTCATCAGAGTGATCTCAGATCGGAGGGACACTTATACCCATTGGCCTTAGCTAATTACTCTTGATAGTAGAGTGTTATATTGGTCATGTTTAATGTAGATGTACTCCTACATCTCACCTGGATGCCATACCAGTGTCTCCACACCACTTGGTTATGAGGACAACCAACGCATATGGCATACAGCGACCTACACTTGATAAGTTATCATCCTTGTTAATAACTTATTATTTGATCGTGAACAATTTAAGAACCATCCGATAAATTCTTCTTTATCAATTAATTATGGTTCTAAGGACTTCATCATAATTTAAGAGTTCATTTAAAGAAAATAGAACTTTTATGATGAACTTGCCAAATAACTGTTATTATTAGATAATTCATATACTAATTTCAATCATCTACCACTTAGATGATTGGCTTTAGAACTCTTCCATTAAAAATTAGATAAATTATCTATTAATTAGATAATTCAAATCCAATCACATTAGGTCAAGGCAACAAGTAAAGGGTTAGCACAAACACATTTGCACTAAACCCAATTGAGAACTTGAGTTAATTCATGTGCTAGCAATTCAATTAACCCATTGGATTTACAATAAATCCAAATAGATTGGATCAAGATCAAATTTCTATTGTGTGTGATCTATTGGATTCCAAATCTAGCTAGCAGTGGACTCAGACTCATGACATAACCCTAATCTGATTAGATTAGATCAGCTCAAGAGTCCCAATCAACTAGGACTCTTTCTAATTGATTCTTAAATTAAACTCTTTTAATTCTGATGAATCCACAAGTCAAGATTGATATCTAACAACATATCATGACTATCCAAAATATTTAAAATATGGTTGAAATATCAAAATTATCCTTCCGTGATGAGTTATCATGCAATTCAATCCTTCGATCACACAACATCCCAAAAAACCCATGGATATAAAAATATGTCAATCCCAAATATCTATCTATATGTATCTCGATATGATGATGATGACTCGATTGATGAATCAGTAGAAATCTTTTCTACTGTTCATCCCTGCTCTGATCAGAGACTCTCAGAATCATCATCCTATGAGATCACATAGGATGTTCTCTTTTCCTACAAGGAGTGACTGATTTCTTATTAACTACTCACAACCTTCATGCATACTTTACTATATTTAGAATATCCCACACACATCTCAAAGTGGTGTGCTAGGAAATAAACCAAAGTAAGGGTCTATGTACATAAGATACCATGGTGATCTCAGGTCAAAGGATCACATGCTCCACTCCCACTGAAGAACCATCTATTGACATGCTGTAAGGCTCCATCAGATGTTCTTTCTGCAGATCAGTTCAGTGAACTCATTCTCTAATGAGCACCTACATTCTTTTATTAGTATCACCACATAAGTGATTGTGAGATCAACCATTCTCTCCATTGAGCATACATAGGATGTACCAATCTTACCAGTATCATCGATCTCTGACTCGATGATCTAACGATTGAAAATATTTTAGATTGAAGCTATTAATATTTTAGATCTCACTGGTATGATCTCATCATGATCCTAAAATCATTATCCTAATCTATGAGGTTTATTATAATCATAAAAAAATATGATGCAGCAAATGATAAAACATAATACCTCATAAATAAAATAACTAATGTCATGCATCTGAGTAGGAAGAAATCACAAGAAAAGTCCCATCACATTCTCATGCGATTGGCTTGTAGGGTACTATTCTTTCAGATTAGACCTAAGATTAAAAATCAAAGACTTAATGGACTAAAAGGGTAGTTGATCTGATCTAACCAATAGTTGATTTAGATTAAGTCAAGAATACTCTAGATCAAATATAATAGTTGTAGAAGGTCGAGTCCATATCTTTGATTAAATCATATGGACCTTGATTGTGGCTCAGTGGTTGAGTCCGAGTCACTAAGCTGATTAGATCACTGAATGATTCGAGTTAACCCATATCGTTAAGGTTAATTAGTATGACTGATATAGGTGCCCTGGACCAGTTAGTCTCTAATCTTTTTTATGACTTTGTGAAGTCAGTGAAAAGATTTACGACTTGCTAGTTGGACCAGTTAGTCATTAGTCCTTTTCATAACTCGGTGAAGTCAGTGGAAGGATTTATGACTTACAGATCGACTAATATCTTCTAAAAGTATTAATTAATTTTTTTAAATTATTAGGTCCATAAAATAAGCTAGTTATGGGGATAACTAGATCATAGCCTCTCATTAAAGTGAATGGTAATGGATTCATTACTTCATATTGATATTGCAGGTGTCATCCATCTGGTATTTCTTTGAATGATAAAATTATTATTCATCATATAATGACTCAGTCGAGTCTCTCTAATGGTGGTTAGGTTGGTCGAGCTTTCCTCGGACTTGATCATTTGTTAGATAGAATCATTGAGTAGGTTCATGTTAATGGTTGGATCTAACCGAGACTTTCAGTGAAAGTCCATCGCCTATTGAAATAAAATATGGGACAAAATTAATTACTAAAAATTATTTAAAGAAATAATTGGTTGATAACCTACCCATAAATACACATGGGTTGGCCGAGCCTTCCTCGGACCCGTATGCAGTCTATGTGGATTCTAGTACCTGTTAAGGAATTAAAGTAATTCCTCGAATTAGAGGTAGAGACTATCAATTCATATAAAATAGTGAGAGAACCTTTAGACTAAAGTCCAAGTCTTTAGGCTTAAAATAGTTCATATACAAATAGGTCAATTGTTCTCTTTTCAAAAATGGTTAGAAAATTATTGCTCTGTTTGCTATTAGACAGTGACAACGTTATTGGACCTAACTTTGATAGCCAATATCAGAAGTTGAATATAGTTTTTAAACTGAATTTATTAAGAAGTCTAAAGCTAACCCAAACAGGCCTAAAAGAGAAATCAGCAAATGGTTGCTGGTCAAGATAGTTATATGATAACTTATTGAAATTTCTCTATTGGTAATATTACTACCTGAGTATTGGAGACTGACAGTGTAAGTCATGTTTGCAATTAGTTGCAAAAACTTCAAGATAGTAGAAGGTTTGAAAATGATGAGAGACTCCTGAATGTAAGAGATAAGTTTGTTTCAGTTCTAACATTAAGAATCGTTGAGCTTGTTTTCAACCCTGACGATATCATTTTAAGTGATTATCACTACTGTCCAATCTTATTGATGGTGTCAATAAGAATGATTATTATGATATTATTGTGAATGATACTACAATAATGAGTGGATAATTAAAAATGACATATACTAAGTACCACAGCATATTAGTATAATGTACATGTCTAACTAGCACCTTAGATTAGAGAATGTCATTGAAGCCTACCTTTGGCATAGTTGATGTTGGGTATAAAATCCACCCCCCAGCCGAAGTTCGTGTCAGGGGTAACCCTCCAGCGGTTCTACCGACGTCCGACCTTCGGCGACACCTTTTCAAACCTCTCCGACAGTCGAGCCTCCGCAACATTCCCAAGTTCTGTCGACGGATAAACTCCCACCAGCGTCGACCGGATTCTTCACGACGGACGGACTCCACCCAAGTTTCTACCTGCTAGACTTCGCCCGGACTCCTACGGGAGCCGGACTTCGTCCCCGACTTCAACTGCAGGTAGACTTCGTTCGGACTCCTACGGGAGCCAGACTTCGTCCTCGACTTCAACTGCAAGAAGACTTTGTCTAGACTCCTACAGGAGCCAGACTTCATCCCCGACTTCAACTGTAGGAAGATTTCGTCCGGACTCCTACGGGAGCCGAACTTCGTCCCCGACTTCAACTGCAGGTAGACTTCGTCCGGACTCCTACGGGAGCCGGACTTCATCCCTGACTTCAACTGCAGGTAGACTTCGTCCGGACTCCTACAGGAGCCGGACTTCATCCCCGACTTCAACTGCAGGAAGACTTCGTCCGGACTCCTGCGGGAGCTGGATTTCATCCCCGACTTCAACTGCAAGTAGACTTCGTCCGGACTCCTACGGGAGCCGGACTTCATCCCCGACATCAACTGCAAGAAGACTTCATTTCGACTCCTACAGGAGCCGGACTTCGTCCCCGACTTCAACTGCAGGTAGACTTCGCCCGGACTCCTATGGGAGCCGGACTTCATCCCCGACTTCAACTGCAGGAAGACTTCATCCGGACTCCTGCGGGAGCCGGACTTCATCCCCGACTTCAACTGTAGGTAGACTTCGTTCGGACTCCTACGGGAGCCGGACTTCATCCCCGACTTTAACTGCAGGAAGACCTCGACCGGACTCCTACGGGAGCCGGACTTCATCCCTGACTTCAACTGCAGGTAGACTTCGTCCGGACTCCTACGGGAGCCGGACTTCATCCCCGACTTCAACTGTCGGAAGACTTCGTCCGGACTCCTGCGGGAGCCGGACTTCGTCCCCGACTTCAACTGCAGGTAGACTTCGTCCGGACTTCATCCCCGACTTCAACTGCAGGTAGACTTCGTCTGGACTCCAACGGGAGCCAGACTTCTTCTCCAACTTCAACTGCAGGAAGACTTCGTCCGGACTCCTACGGGAGCCGAACTTCATCCCCGACTTCAACTGCAGGTAGACTTCGTCCGGACTCCTACGGGAGTCGGACTTCATCCCCGACTTCAACTGCAGGAAGACTTCGTCCAGATTCCTACGGGAGCCGGACTTCGTCCCCGACTTCAACTACAGGAAGACTTCGTCCGGACTCCTACGGGAGCCAGACTTTGTCCCCGACTTCAATTGCAGGTAGACTTCGTCCGGACTCGTACAGGAGTCGGACTTCATCCCCGACTTCAACTGCAGGAAGACTTCGTCCGGACTCCTGCGGGAGCCAGACTTCGTCCCCGACTTCAACTGCAGGTAGACTTCATCCGGACTCCTATGGGAGCCGGACTTCGTCTCTGACTTCAACTGTAGGAAGACTTCGTCCGGACTCCTACGGGAGCCGGACTTCGTCCCCGACTTCAACTTCAGGTAGACTTCGTCCGGACTCCTATGGGAGCCGGACTTCATCCCCGACTTCAACTGCAGGAAGACTTCGTTCGGACTCCTGCGGGAGCCGGACTTCATCCCCGACTTCAACTGCAGGTAGACTTCGTCCGGACTCCTATGGGAGCCGGACTTCATCCCCGACTTCAACTGCAGGAAGATCACGTCCGGACTCCTACGGGAGCCGAACTTCATCCCCGACTTCAACTGCAGGAAGACTTCGTCCGGACTCCTACGGGAGCCGAACTTCGTCTCCGACTTCAACTACAGGTAGACTTCGTCTGGACTCCTACAGGAGCCGGACTTCATCCCCGACTTCAACTATAGGAAGACTTCGTCCAGACTCCTACGGGAGCCAGACTTCATCCCCGACTTCAACTGCAGGTAGACTTCATCCAGACTCCTACGGGAGCCGGACTTTGTCCCCGACTTCAACTGCAGGTAGACTTCGTCCGGACTCCTACGGGAGCCGGACTTCGTCTCCGACTTCAACTGCAGGAAGACTTCGTCCGGACTCCTACGGGAGCCGAACTTCATCTCCGACTTCAACTGCAGGAAGACTTCGTCCGAACTCCTACGGGAGCCGGACTTCATCCCTGACTTCAACTACAGGTAGACTTCGTTCGGACTCCTACGGGAGCCGGACTTCATCTCCGACTTCAACTGCAGGTAGACTTCGTCAGGACTCCTACGGGAGTCGGACTTCATCCCCGACTTCAACTGCAGGAAGACTTCGTCCAGACTCCTGTGGGAGCCAGACTTCGTCCCTGACTTCAACTGCAGGTAGACTTCGTCCGGACTCCTACGGGAGCCGGACTTCGTCCCCGACTTCAACTACAGGAAGACTTCGTCCGGACTCCTACGGGAGCCAGACTTTGTCCCCGACATCAACTGCAGGTAGACTTCGTCCGGACTCCTACGAGAGCCGGACTTTGTCTCCGACTTCAACTGCAGGAAGACTTCGTCCGGACTCCTGCAGGAGCCGGACTTCATCCCCGACTTCAACTGCAGGTAGACTTCATCCGGACTCCTACGGGAGCCTGACTTCGTCTCCGACTTCAACTGTAGGAAGACCTCGTCTGGACTCCTACAGGAACCAGACTTCATCCCCGACATCAACTGCAGGTAGACTTCATCCGGATTCCTACGGGTGTCGAACTTCATCCCCGACTTCAACTGCAGGAAGACTTCATCCGGACTCCTGCAGGAGCTGGACTTCGTCCCCGACTTCAACTGCAGGTAAACTTCGTCCGGACTCCTACGGAAGCCAGACTTCATCCCTGACTTCAACTGCAGGTAGACTTCATCCGGACTCCTACGGGAGCCGGACTTCATCCCCGACTTCAACTGCAGGAAGACTTCGTCCAGACTTCTACGGGAGCCGGACTTCATCCCCGACTTCAACTGCAGGTAGACTTCATCCGGGCTCCCACGAGAGCCAGACTTTCGCCCTAAACTCCTGTTGCAGGTCTCGATTGAGATTCCTCGACAAATGATCCCCATCCGATCTTCTACGGAGATCGGACTCCAATCGAACTTCGGTCGACAGGTCTGGACCCCCTGACAGTCCACAATAATGGCTACGACTCTGCTCCACTTCCTGCGACAGATTTCGTGCAGCTCCATCACTCCCTGGCAGACCACAATAATGGTCACGACTCTGCTCCACTTCCTGCGATGGATTTTGTGTGGCTCCATCACTCCCTGGCAGACCACAATAATGGCCATGACTCTGCTCCACTTCCTGCGACAGATACCGCACGGCTCCTCCACTCTTTGGCAAGTCACGACAATGGATGCCGCTCCACTCCCCACAACAGACTCCACGTGGTAGGTCACGGTGATGACCATGATTTCACTCCACTACTCTTCATAACAAGCTCCTTCTGACCCCGAACAGCCTACTGCCAGACGGTTACAAATGTCGCTATCAATCTGTTGCACCCTCCGCCTATAAAAGGGGGACCCCAGATACGTTAATCTCTAAGCCTTAATTTCTATCTCAAAACTCTGTTAAAATTTCTGTTCGAGCACTCCATTCTTGTTGAGACAGAGAACTGACTTGAGCATCGGAGGATCTTGCCGGAGCAACCCCAACTCCGGTTTAGACTTGTTTTGCAGGTCCCGGCGGCGACTGCGACTCCCTCGACTCCAACTTCTCCGATGCAGGCGAATTTTTGCACC
>NC_025997.2:54262527-54273944 GCF_000442705.2 Elaeis guineensis
CGGACTTTCCCCGACTTCAACTGCAGGTAGACTTCATCCGGGCTCCCACGAGAGCCAGACTTTCGCCCTAAACTCCTGTTGCAGGTCTCGATTGAGATTCCTCGACAAATGATCCCCATCCGATCTTCTACGGAGATCGGACTCCAATCGAACTTCGGTCGACAGGTCTGGACCCCCTGACAGTCCACAATAATGGCTACGACTCTGCTCCACTTCCTGCGACAGATTTCGTGCAGCTCCATCACTCCCTGGCAGACCACAATAATGGTCACGACTCTGCTCCACTTCCTGCGATGGATTTTGTGTGGCTCCATCACTCCCTGGCAGACCACAATAATGGCCATGACTCTGCTCCACTTCCTGCGACAGATACCGCACGGCTCCTCCACTCTTTGGCAAGTCACGACAATGGATGCCGCTCCACTCCCCACAACAGACTCCACGTGGTAGGTCACGGTGATGACCATGATTTCACTCCACTACTCTTCATAACAAGCTCCTTCTGACCCCGAACAGCCTACTGCCAGACGGTTACAAATGTCGCTATCAATCTGTTGCACCCTCCGCCTATAAAAGGGGGACCCCAGATACGTTAATCTCTAAGCCTTAATTTCTATCTCAAAACTCTGTTAAAATTTCTGTTCGAGCACTCCATTCTTGTTGAGACAGAGAACTGACTTGAGCATCGGAGGATCTTGCCGGAGCAACCCCAACTCCGGTTTAGACTTGTTTTGCAGGTCCCGGCGGCGACTGCGACTCCCTCGACTCCAACTTCTCCGATGCAGGCGAATTTTTGCACCAACAAGATTGGCGCTAGAGGAAGGGGAGCTGAACCTTCGTAGTACCCTTGTTCTTAAAGGAGCGCTCAATGGGACCATCTCTGGTCATCTTTTCCGACGTCCTCTCCTCCTTCCCCCACTAGGTCTTCGCCTGATGCCTCTCCGCAAAGCATCCACGCGGCGATCCACATCCTCTGCGGCCAGATCTCAGGCTTCAGCCTTACCTCCAATTTCCCAATCTCCTCCCCCTCCTCTGGCAAAGACAGTTGGCGCGGAGCAATTCGACCTACTGGTGCAGCAGGTCTGAGACCTCACTGAAGCTGTGCAGGCCATACAACAATAGCAGCAGCCGCAGGCATCAGTGCGACTGGAGAGAGCATCGCCAGAACTCCAAAATCTGATGGTAGGATGGGCCACTTGGGCCAGCCGCCTCGTCTTTCCCAGAAAGATGAATCCGAGGGTGGAGAGACCTCAGTCAGATCACGATTCCACCCCTGAAAGATCTCTACCTTCATTCTGCCAGAAGACCCTCAAGACCCGTAGTCGAGAGGATTTTCTAGACTGGAAGCTCCAGGAGATGAACCGGCAGATCGAAGAACTCCGCCACGCTCCCCTCGCTTATATTTGTACTGACCCTCCCTTTTCTCAAATGATCATGCAGGAACCGATCCCGTCGAACTTCAAGCTCCCTCAGTTTGAAAGCTACGATGGGACTTCAGACCCAGTTGACCACCTGGAGGCCTTCCGGATAATGATGCTGCTTCATGGTGCGCCCGATGCCATCCTGTGCCGAGCTTTCCCATCCACCTTGAAGGGAGCGACGAAAAATTGGTACTCGATGCTGAAGTCGGGTACCATCTTTTTCTTTGATCAGATGAGCCACCAGTTTGTGGCTCATTTTATTAGCAGTCGGCATCCCCGGAGGGGTTCGGAGTCCCTCATCAACATCAAGCAGAGGGAGGGGGAGTTTATTCGGGCTTACGTCAACCATTTCAATATCGCCGCATTGGAGGTCCGAAACTTGGACCAATCGGTCGCGATGGCCGCTCTAAAAGGCGATCTTTAGAAGAACGACCTTCTATTCTCCCTGGAAAAAAAGTACCCCATGAATTTTGCTGATTTGTTGGCTCGGGCTGAGGGGTACGCCCGAGCAGAAGAAGCCTTCAAGATGAAGGACGAGGAGACTGCGAGAGAGCGACAGACGGGAGACTCGAGTAAGCCCGCAGTCGAGAAAGGGGCGAAAGAAGCTCGGCCGTGTTCTCGGACTCCCTCCGAGCACAAGCGCGCCTAGACTCCTCTCCGAGCGTACAGACAGAGAAGCCCGGAGCGTTGAGTCCGCCGGGGGTCTCCTCCGGAGAGATTCTGTAGCTATGCCCCCCTCAACGCATCGAAAATCTAGGTGCTGATGGAAGTCAGAGAGCAGCTCCCAAGGCCAGAAAGGAGCGCACGCACCCCGAGAAGCGCAATCCTAATAAGTTCTGCCTCTACCATCGTGACCATGGCCACGACACGGAGGAATGCATTCAGCTCCGAGATAAGATCGAGGAGCTTATCAGATGAGGTCGGCTCGACAGGTTCATTCGACGTCGGCTTGAGGGTAGAGAGGATCGACCAAGGGCCCTGCCGCAGCCTGAACCGCCGAGGAGGGAAGAGCAGCCCAGAGATCGACCTCCAATTAGGATCATCAACTCCGTCTCCAGAGGACCATGATAGGAAGTAGACCTTCTACAGCCCTGGGATTTGAAAAACTTGTAAATGTATTGCGAACGATCCCGCTTTAAATCAAGATTCTTTTCAGACTCGCACATCTTTTCCTTTTTGGCATAGATTTGCAACGATAGGGGATGACCCCATCGGACAATGAAAATAAACCCTAATGTGGGCAAAGTTGAAAGTCCGGTTACTTGTAGATCGGATGGGGGGAGAGGCCATATAGCGCCCATATGCACCCCCACAGCCATGTTAGGGACAGGAGGAGAACCTCGCCCTGACATGAGTAAGGTCGAAGGCCCGGTTACTTTTAAACCGGATGGGGGGAGAGGCCATACAGCGCCCATATGCACCCCCACAGCCATGTTAGGGATAGAAGGAGAACCTCGCCCTGACATGAGCAAGGTCGAAGGCCCGATTATTTTTAGACCGGATGGGGGGAGAGGCCATACAGCGCCCATATGCACCCCCACAGCCATGTTAGGGACAGGAGGAGAATCTCACCCTGACATGAGCAAGGTCGAAGGCCCGATTACTTTTAGATCGGATGGGGGGAGAGGCCATACAGCGTCCATATGCGCCCCCACAGCCATGTTAGGGATAGGAGGAGAACCTCGTCCTAACATGAGCAAGGTCGAAGGCCCGGTTACTTGTAGATCAGATGGGGGGAGAGGCCATACAGCACCCATATGCGCCCCCATAGCCATGTTAGGGACAGGAGGAGAACCTCGCCCTAACATGAGCAAGATCGAAGGATCGGTTACTTGCAGACCGAATGGGGGGAGAGGCCACACAGCGCCCATATATACCCCCACAGTCCTGTTAGGAACAGGAGGAGAACCTCATCCTAACCTGAGCTGAAATCGATCACATCAGAAATAGGGGAAGAACCTCGTCTCGACACCAATTAAGGTCCGGCCATTCGAGACCCGGCAAGAAAGAAGAAAACCTTCTCGGCGACCCTTATACGCTACCGCGACTCCGAAAAAAGCTAGGGAGAACCCTGCCTAAAAATTAAAAAAAAAAAAGAGAAAAATATGAAGGAACAGCGACGGGCTACCCCAACAAAAAACGGAGGCCGAACTACACTAAAAGCATAAAGGACCTTATCTCCATGAAGAAGGAGGAAGAGAAAGTAAGATCTACGATCACGAACAAAAAAGCAAATCAACAGGCGATGGCTAGAAACCTCCAAGCGGTGTTGACGCCGAACCAATCAAAAGCACAAGAAACTCGATAATGATGACCTAATACAAAGATGAACAAGAAACCTTCGAACAACATCGACATCTCACGGGACAAAAATGAAATAAGTCCGGTGCACGATAATTCAACATGACGTACGGGTAAGGTAACAAAGACCTTTTCATTTCATTAGCAAAATGCGCGTTACAGAGCCTGGAAGGCCAAAAAAAAAAACAACAACGACGACGACAACAACCAGACAAGCAGCAAAAGAAGACACTTAGAAGGACGAAGGACAAAAAGAGCCCTAAGGGGGCCCGACTTCCTCCGACTTCGAACTTTCAGCTTCGACCCTCATCAGGGAGTGCCTTAAGCTCTCGACTTCTTCTTCCAATTTCATCTCTCTCATTAGCATTTTCATATATCTCCGATGAAGCTGCTGGCTTTCATTCTCCGTCTCTCGATGCTTTTTTCTCAGGACCTCAGATTCTGCCTCTGCATCCTTGACTGCCCGCTGCTCGTATACCAACTGGATCTTCAATTGCTGCAGTTCAGCCTTTCCCTCCCCAAGGGCGACAGATAGCTCTTCTATGGTTCTTCTCAGGGATTATAGTTCGTCGAGATCCCGAACGGGAGCAAACTGAGCTCCTTCAGCTAGCTGCCTTTGAAGGCGGACAACCTCGTCGATCGCCATCCTGAGCTTTCCCCTATAGTCATCCACCTGCTTGCACCAGCCAGCACGGTACGCGTTATAGCTCGCCTCGGCATCCTGGAGCTGTTACTGAAGGTCGGAGAGTTTCTTCGACCATTCCCGATCGCAGTCGGTCCGAATCGAAAGCCGGGACGAGCTTCCTTCCAACTGGCTAATCCTCTCATGTGCAACCGATAGCTCCACTCTGAGAGAGCTGATCTTGGCAGCTTGGACCCAAGATCGATCACTGGCACGCTTCTTATGTTCCTCGAGCTCCTTCTCGAAGTTCGCTTTCCTCTGACTGTACTCCATGATTCCCTTCACGTGGAGGTTCCAAAAGTAGGTGGCCTCCGCGGTAGCCTCAGAGTGGCTCTCCCTCAACCTGCAAAGTTTGCCCTCCATCTCCCTCGACCCTTTTGTTAAATGACAAACTTTCTGAAGGAACCAGATCTAGGGTTAGATCTTGAAACTTTTTCAAGATCAGGCAGCAGAAGACTAAAATAAATCAAAATTTATTTTTTAAAATCAGAAATCTCTAGATCTAAGATCCTATTACATGATTATTATATAGCATTAAATCAAAAATTAAAATATATAAATATAGCATAAACTACATATTGATCATATCAACATGTTTCTATACTACATCTAATGTATGTATTAAATAATAGATCAGATCTATTACCTTGCAAGTTAGACATTCTAACCTCGCTGATCCGGGCTTGAGGATGATGTTGCAAACCGCACACATGTCCGATCTCTAGGAGTCATCCACACGAGCCCACGAATCTCGATCAGAAGTCCTGCTTCAGAAAATCAGCACAGTATGCTAGTACTGCACAGATCCTTCTTTGATCGTTGATCAGGTGCCTCCTTCTTCTTGATTTGGACTCTTCCAAAGATGAAAAGTAGAAGGAGGAGTTTCAGATCTGAGACACTCTCAGGAAACTCAAGATGGAGGGAGAAAAGATATGAAAACAAACAACCCTAGAAGAAGACCCTCTTCTTCTTCTCAATTTTCTCTCTAGACACCCTAACTTGTGTCTTTTATATCTTTACGACCCAAAGGTCTTTCAATATGATTTTTAGATGGTTCAAAGGTCTCTCAAATCTCTATCTTTTTCAAAAATTTCATGAAGAAACTAATTTTATACAGAAAGATATGATAGAATCCTTGTCTAGGTCAAATACCTAGTCAAGGCTTATCCAAACATGGCAAGTTAAGGGGCGCCCAACTCTTGAGCACCTCCTCCATATTTTCATACATGGATCACTAAAAAAGGGTGCACAATATGTACCCTAAAAACTATAAAAATTTCAAAAAAAATTTGGATAAATTCGGTGCAAAATTGAAAGAGTTTTAGATTTCTAAAACTCTATCTCATAGAATTCGAAATCCCAACTTATTCCTTTTTGATTTGATCCAAACCACCTTCCATGTAAGAAAGAAGAGAGGAGACCTTTTGTCAACGTGGGAGAGACCTGGGAGAGAGCTTTTGTCACACAAAATAAGAGGAGATTGATGTTGAATGAGAGAGAGGGCATGGGGAAGGCTTATGTGGTGCAAGGTGGAATCCTAGTCTTACTAGGATTCTATCTTATGACTTATTTTAATTTGGTTTCTCAAACCAAATCAAACCAAAATTAGATCAACTCAATTAAAATAGGTCTTAACCCAATTAAGAACCTAATTTAATCAGATTAAATTAGATTTGAATCTGATTTAATTTTCTAATCAAATTAGAAATTAGATTGACCCAAGTCCTAGTTGAACTAGGACTAGTTTTTCCTTGCACTTGGCTTATCCAATAAACCAATTGGACTTGATCCAATCAAGCCCAAACCAAATCTAATTAAATTATATTTAATTAGACTTAATTTCAGTCCATTGGCTTAATCAAATTAAGCCAATTAGCAATCGAATTGCTAATCGATCCTCCTGCAACACTTACACTGGGTTAAATGTCAATCGTATTGATCATTTAACCCTAGAACAATTCTTAATCATTGATCAACCATCCGATCGATTCATGAACTCTAATGTGTGTGACCTCATAGGTCCGAACCTAAGTCGGTAGCACAGGAATAAATTTTTGTACCAATCAAAGTGACCATCTAGCAATGGTACCCGACGACCGGATAGGTCGAATGTATAAAACAACATCCTTAGAACCCATGCGGATATAGTTTTCATATAATTCATCTCCTTGACCAAAATGATCATAGGATACCCCAGAGTTCAACTGTTAACTCTGATCAGGTTGTCCACATTGTATTTTAAAATATCAAATCCATCTGATGGATTACCCTGGCCAAGGTTTTGCTAAATTAAAATACAGCGACTCATTCTTCTCCAACTCTTGGAGTGGTCAATCCCATCTCGATCACACTCTGACTTCGCAAGTACTTGACTGTGCCCAGAAGCCTTCCGTCCTTGAATTAAAAATTCAGTTAGTCCAGTACCAAAGCACAGTGAGTTGCTTGCAAGTCACTGAGACGATCTCAGGTCTAAGGGACACTTATACCTATATCCCATCAGAGACATTCTCGACAGTAGAATGCTCTGGAGTTGGTCACGTTCAATGACGATGTACCCTTACATCTCACCTGTATGCTAAACCAGTATCTCCACACTCTTTGATTAAGAGGACAACCAACCCATATGGCCTACAGCGACCTATGCTCGATAGAAGCTGTCGTCCTTATTAACAGTCTATCATTTGGTCGTGAACAGCTTTAAGGACTAATCGATAAATCTTCTCTTTATCGAACTTAAATAGTCCTAAGGACTTCATCATAACAATGGATTTCATTAGAAGATGAAAGCTTATGATGAAAATGCCAAATATATTTTATTTATTAACAAATCAATTACAATATTTGGTTGCTCAACCATCAACAGCTTGATGATTGGCTTTTTGAGACACATTTCTCAACAACTCCCACTTGTCCTAAAGCCACTCGGCACAGTATCTAATACCCATCTTCGACTTGTGGTTGTCGAACTCCTTTATCGCCAGAGCTTTAGTGAAGGGGTCAGCCAGGTTCTCCTTTCCATCGATCTTCTGAAGGTCGACGTCACCTCGATCCACGATCTCTCAGACCAGGTGGAAGCGGCGCAAGATGTGCTTCGTCCGCTGATGTGCTTTGGGTTCCTTCACCTGAGCTATGGTACCAGTGCTGTCGCAATAGAGCAGGACTGGACCATCGAGGGAGGGTGCTACTCCGAGCTCAGTGATGGATTTTCTTAGCCACACAACTTCTTTCATGGCATCCGATGCTGCGATGTACTTCGCTTCACAAACAGAGTCTGCCACAGTATGCTGCTTGGAACTCTTCTAGCAGATGGCTCCACCATTCAGAGTAAAGATATAACCCGACACGTTCCTGCTGTCATCATGGTCAGATTGAAAGCTAGATTCTGTGAACCCCATAAGTTTCAGATCTGACTCGCCATAAACCAACCATTGGTCCTTAGTATTTCTCAAATACTTAAGGATGGCTTTAACGACTTTCTTGTGATTTTCTCCAGGATCAGATTGGTATCTACTCACTACTCCTAGTGAGTATGCTACATCTGGTCTTGCACATGTCATGGCGTACATGATAGATCCCACGGCTGAAGCATATGGGACTCTACTCATACGCTCTCTCTCTTCAAGAGTTGTCGGACAATCCTTCTTAGAGAGAGAAATTCCTTGGCCTATCGGTAGATAGCCCTTCTTGGAATTCTCCATGCTGAACCTCTTCAGCATAGTATCTATGTACATGGACTGGGATAACCCAAGCATCCTTTTAGATCTATCCCTATAGATCTTCATCCCTAGGATGTAGGATGCTTCACCCAAGTCCTTCATGGAGAACTGTGATGACAACCAAACTTTCATTCCCTATAGTGCGGGGATGTCATTCCCGATTAAGAGAATGTCATCCACGTACAAGACAAGGAATACCACAACTGGATCATTTGCCCATTTATAGATTCAGGACTCTTCTCCATTCTTAATGAAGCCATACGTTTTGATCACCTTATCAAAATGCATGTTCCAACTCCGAGAAGCTTGCTTCAATCCATAAATGGATCTCTGAAGCTTGCACATCTTGGACTCATCTGTGGATGTAAATCCCTCAGGTTGTATCATATACACCTCTTCGATCAGCTCTCCATTTAGGAAAGCTGTCTTTACATCCATCTGTCAGATCTCATAATCCAGATGGGCAGCTATTGCAAGCATTATTCGAATGGATTTGAGCATTGCCACAGGAGAAAATGTCTCGTCATAGTCAATACCATAACGTTGATGATACCCCTTGGCGACCAGACGGGCTTTATAGGTCTCCACCTTTCCGTCTGCGCCCCTCTTCCTTTTGAAGACCCATTTACACCCAATGGATTTAACCCCTTCAGGTGGGTCAACCAATGTCCATACATCGTTGACCTTCATGGACTCCATTTCAGATTTCATGGCTTCAAGCCATTTCTCGAAATCAGATCTCTGCATTGCATCCATATAGGTGATCGAATCCTCATTATTCTCATCAAGTTCTATGGGATCACCATCTCGGACCAAGAAACCGTAGTATCTGTTCGACTAACGCGGTACTCTATCGGATCGTCTTAATGGTGCAGGTACATTGGGCTCCGGATATGATCTAATCATATCAAACTCAGGTTCAGCTATTGGTGTCGGTTTTTCTACCTGTTGAACTTCATCAAGTTCAATCTTAGAGGCAACGGTTCCTTCACCAAGGAACTCTTTTTCTAAAAAGATTGCCTTAAGACTGATGAACACCTTTTGTTCATCAGCATGGTAGAAAAAATATCCTTTTATCTCTTTGGGGTACCCTATGAATGAGCATTTGTCAGACCTAGGTCCAAGTTTGTCTGTGACTAATCGTTTGACATAGGCCGGGCACCCCCAGACCCTAAGGTGTGAAAGTGCTGGCTTACGTCTCGTCCATATCTCATATGGAGTCTTAATTACAGACTTACTTGGAACCCTATTTAACAGATAACAGGTCGATTCGAGTGCATATCCCTAGAAGGATATCGACAAGCTAGCAAAACCCATCATGGATCGGACCATGTCTAACAGAGTCCGATTCTTCTTTTCAGACACACCATTATGCTGTGGTGTTCTTGGAGGGGTCCATTGGGAGAGAATCCCATTCTCTCCTAGATATGTGAGAAATTCACTAGAAAGGTATTCTCCTCCTCGATCAGATCGAAGAGTTTTAATACTCTTTCCAGTTTATTTTTCTACTTCACTTCGGAATCATTTGAACATTTCAAATGAATCCGACTTATGTTTCATCAGATAGACATATCCATATCGGGATAGGTCATCCGTGAAAGTTATGAAGTAGAAATATCCACCTCTAGCACTGGTGCCCATGGGCCTGCATACATCAGTATGTACTAGGCCCAAGAGCACAGTAGCTCTCTCACCTTTTCAGTAAAAGGTGACTTGGTCATTTTACCAAGAAGACAGGACTTACAGGTTGGATGTGATTCACAATCACTGACTTCGAAGATTCTCTCTTGAGTCAACCTGTTTATTCTGTTCTTGTTTATATGACCTAGCCTACAGTGCCATAAGTAGATATCTGACACACTATCTAATCTAGGGTGCTGGCCAGTAGAATAGACTCTTATCAGGCTTGATCTTTTTGGTCTGGCTCTGTACTGATGTCCCAGCCTGAACTTGCACTTTCTTCACTTTCTTCTTCTTGTTCTTCTTTCCCTTCTTAAAAGGTCGAGAACCAGAAGACGAACCTCCCACTAAGTTCACCGACTCCTTGTGAAGTTGGTGATCCTTCTCAAAGTTCTGAAGCAAACCCAGTAACCCGTGGTAGTTCTCTTCAGGCTTTGTCATTCTATAATGAGTGAGAAATGGGAGATAAGACTTAGGCAGCGAGTTCAGTATTGCATCTTTTCCAAGCTGCTCATGCAAGGGAAAGCTGAGCTTGCTCAATCGTTCCATCAGCTCGATCATGTACAATACATGATCAGTGACAGAGGCACCATCCCACATTTTGGTGTTAAAGATGGCACAACTAGTCTTGTGCCTCTCTACATCATTGGGTGTGCCAAAGGCATCCTCCAACACTTGAAGCATGTCTTTTGGCTGATCTATCTCGAATCTGTGACTGAACTCATCGCTCATGGCTGCCAGCATGATACAGCGCACCGTGGTCCGGTCACTGAGCCACTTCTGGTGAGTGTCTCTGACTGTTCCACGTGCATTTACAGCTGGCTCCTCAGGTGCAGGATCCATTATCACATATAGGATCCGTTCATGCTCCAGGACTATCTTTAACTTTCGGTACCAGCTACCGAAGTTGGGTCCCACCAACTTATCATTGTCCAACAATGATCGGAGCGATAGGGAAGTGGCCATATTTGCACAAAGGAGAACCATAACCTAATTAGTAATTGATTCATTAAACCTAAAGAATTGGACTTTAATCAAAAGGTTTCTCCCATTATTTTATTCGAATTGGTAGCCTCTACCTCTAATTCGAGGAATTATCCTAATTCCTTAGTGGGTACTAGAATCTACTTAGACTACACACAAGCCCAACTTTGGTTGGCCAACCCATGTACATCTAAGGGTAGGTTCATAACCAATTATTTCTCTAAACAATTTTTAGTAATTTTAATTTTACCTCAGAAACCTAATCAGTAGGCTTTGGCCTCCACTGTAAGGATCCGGTTAGGTCCAACCATTAACATGATCATACTTGGTGTATCTAACCAACGAATGATTAAGTCCAACTTTGGTTGGCTCACCTAACCACCATTAGAGAGACACTTTCAAGTCATCATATGATGAGTGATAATTCCATTAGTCAACAAGCACCATGCCTTTGGGTCTACAATGATTATTGAGTTAATGGACTCATTATCAAACACCTTAATGGGAGGCTATGACTCAGTTATCTCTATAACTTTGTCATTTTAAGGACCTAATAATTTTAGAAGATTTAAATAATATAGAGAATGAGGTCAGATGAACCAGCTTATCATGATCCTCCCACTGGCTTCACCA